>NW_008480115.1:0-2183 GCF_000622305.1 Nannospalax galili
TGTGTGTGTGTGTGTGTGTGTGTGTGTGTGTTTGTGTGTGTGTGTGTCTGGACTAATGAACTAAGAATTCTCTGGGTAAAGACAGTGGATAAGTCTGCCATTAATGACTCACTGTGACTAGCTTGCTGTGTTTGCAAAGCAACTTAAACAAATTCTGTCTTAGTTGGCTTTCTACTGCGGTGATAAAAGACTCAGACCAAAACCAACTTGGGAGGAAAGGGTTTATTTGTCTTACATGCGCACTTCACAGTCCATCACTTAGGGAAGCCAGAATAGCAACTCAGGACAGGAACCTGGATGTGGGAACTGAATGAAGCACAGTCCACGCTGCTCACAGGCTTGCTCCTCTGGCCCGATCTCAGGCTACTTTCTCAGCCTACAACCCAGGACCATCTGCCCTGGGGTGGCAGCACCCACAGTGCTGGGCCCTCCCATATCACTCAACAATCAAGAAAATGCCTCACAGACAGGCCCACAGGTCAATCTGACAGAGGAAATTTCCCATCGAGGTTCCCTCTTCCCAGGCCTGTCAAGTTGACACCTGACATTATCCAGCACAGAACCCCTCATGTTTCAGATTCACTCAGGGGGAAGGTGCTGATTCCTGACATCTAAACCCAAAGGCTTCTGGCAGGGATCCCCAGCACCCACTTCTTTCTGGCTGTTCTTGGAACTCTGAAGACAGCAGGGCAGTGTAGGCATGTTTCAGAGAGCAGGGGCAATTGGGAGAGCAAATCCCTCTGCCTGCCCCTGCTCAGCACAGCAAACCAAGCAAAAGTCCCAGCTCAGAGCTTACCCTCTGGGGAGGAAGTCTTTCATCCATGTTTTCGGAACCCCAGGTTCTTTATAGCGCCTGAAAAAATAAGCCAGTGTCTCAGCAGTCCTGGGGTTCACATGGGTCTGCACATATTAGCCACGTGGGATAGGTTGGAGGTGGCAGCTTGGGCCTCACTGTAACTCAGAAAAGGGAATCGGCAGCAGCAGCCTTCTTCCTGGAGAGTAAGAGAGTAAATAGAGACCCTCAGTTCTCCGTCTGGGCTGACTGACAGCTGTAGGCAGGCCATGCTGTGAAAGCAGCAAGACAGCTTCCACTTCACAGTGGACGTAATTGATCAGTCCGCAAGCAGGCAGGGCAGGAATTAGAAAGGGGAAAGAGGGTAGAAGGAGCGCTGAGAGTGAAGAAGGGTGAAGGGTGTAAGGAACTAGATATGAGAAACTTCAGGCCCCTGTTGCCAGAAGAGTTCTAGAGAGCTCCAAGTCTTCATGGACCGAAGTCTCAGACCTGGGGCTGAGAAAGATAACACCGTCTTTACCCTAGAGCTGAGGTTCCAGATACCTGGTAACACTTAAGGGGTAAGGGTCATGAGAACCCATGTCTGCACAGGGACACTAGAGGGCGCCAATTGCTGCTGATCCTACAGACTGAGGCGGCTGCCACTCACTTCTGCCAAACACTGAGGGAAACCAAAGGGGCCAGAAACCAGCGACTGAAGAGTTGCTCTGTGCCTACCTGGATTTCTATCCAGGTAGAGCAAAGGGACCCTTAGCCAGCTGATCGACAACGTTTCTATACACAATGAGTAATTACAAAAAAAAAAAAACGAAAAAAAGCCTTCTGGGGACTTTGGTATAGACACTACCCTGGCATTGCTTTACCAATAAACACCATCCAAATTACAGGAAAACAAAACCAAAAGTAGGTAAAGAATTTATATTCAAATAAGTATTTCAGGGTTAGATAAATTCATACCGAAACGTCTCAAGTGACGTTATGGACAACTTTTTTTGATAAAAACGACTTCTATAACAGATTAAATTAAAACTGGAGCCCAGCGGTTAAAAGCACTGGCTGCTGTTGAAAAGGACCCCGGTTCAATTCCCAGCACCCACATTACAGCACCCCCTCCGTAACTCCAGTTCCAGGGGATGCGACGTCTTCTTCTGATCTCCCCCAGCATTGCGCACGCGGGTGTACTTACCCACAGGCAAGCAATACATTCATACACATAAAATAAAAATAATACATAAAATATTAAAAAAGAAAGAAAGAATATATGAAGTCGACCTATCAACCAAGTTGAAGCAATGAAAAAAAGTAGTTGTTGAGGTTGGAAAGATGGCTCAGCTGTTAAGAAAACTGGTTGTTCTTGCAGAAGACCCGGGTTCGTATCCCAGCACCCACA
>NW_008480116.1:0-1979 GCF_000622305.1 Nannospalax galili
AAGACACACACACACACACACACACACACACACACACACACACACATGTTAAAATGATTAAGAAAAAAGTAGGGAGGGGGGATTTTTCCACCTTGAATCCCAAAGAGTTGGGCCAAGCATTTGTTATCGTTGTGTCTAGCTCTCTAAACCAAATAAAGGAAAATCAAACAAGCAAAGAATTGACCGCCAGAACCAGGCAGACTGTCCAGCACTGACTGGCACGTGGTCTCCTCACTCCCCACTCCTGCCACAGATGGTGACAAAGTCCAAGTGACACAGGCAGCACCCTCAGGCACTTCCCCTTCCTCTGCAGCCCCCTCACAAGGACGACTGGCTGCCACACTCATGCCAGCAGGGGTCCGCCTCTGCTCCCCCTTCTCCCTGCTCCCCATCAAAATGGCACACTGCTAGAAATGTACACGGGATATGCGATTTGGGGCAGATAGTTGCTGGAGTCCCCATATGCTTAAGGTACATAACTGGGCCACTGAGAAAAAGGAATTTAAACATTCTAGAAAACAGCAGGAGAGCAAATTGGCCTTTCCCTCTGAGAGCTATTATTAGAGAGGCCCAGCCCAATTCAACCAGAAAGCCAATATCCAGCCCGTCCACTCTTCCCGCACCAATGACCCCCACGATCCGCCTCCTTCCAAATAGGATGCCCCAGGCCACCCAGTCAGACAGAGATCTGGTCTTTCACACTGCCCACTGGCTTGCAGAGATCAGTGGATGCCTCTCTTCTCACATAGCAACTCCACAGTCCAAAGTTTAATTTCACATAATGCCGGGAACTCACGCAACATGGCATTCCGTTTGATTTGTACTCGTGGAATTTGGCAGCCCGCTAGCTCTCCTCTCTGTGTACCTGCTGAAGTCGCAGCTGCTGCCTCAACTTTGTAAATAAATGCTAAACAAATGCCAAATAAAGAAACCAACTTCCCAGTAAGCGAGAGGGCAGGAGATCACAGATTTTGTTCTCACAAATGTGCTGTGACCTGCTTCAGAGCCTCATCCTGGCAGCTTCTGTGTGTCTCTGTTCTCCTGCGCCTTGGATGCTCTTTTGCTTCAGAGAGATGAAAGAGAAGGAGAGAGAACAACACACAGCCGTATTCTTTACTATAGCGCACGTTTCTATAGAACTAGGCGTAAAGTTTTGCAATGGGCTTAATCTGCAACAGTACACTAAAAGCTAATGAGGAAGTGGGTTTCATTCCCCGGGACCCTCCACTTGCTGGGCTGTATCCATGGCTACACATTTTGTGGACCCTGGTCCTTTGGCCTTCTGGGCCATAGCTTTGAACAGTAGCTTCCCGCCAAAGGCTTGCGGAGTCCATCACTCAGGACTCTCCTGTGTTGCGTTCATGTTCTCTCGGGTACAGGTCATGCCTTGCTGAATTCACCAACCACAGCTGGAGAAGTCCAACATTTGTCATCATGAGTGAAAATTCGCTTTCTGTGAGAGCTGCCACGGAGCCTTCTCCATATCTCTTCCCATTTCCAAGCCAACACCCATTGCGCACAGAGAAAGGTGAGAAGGGAGCACCTGCTTGAGGGGAGGGCTGATCCTGAGCACAATCACCTCTGCTTTTCAGATTCTGGAATCTATTGGTCCAGGCCCACTCAACTTGGTGACAATACTTAAAGCTATCACATATTGACTACTCACTATCCACCAGACTTTATGCAATGGCATCTAATGCCTTTACTATAATAACTAACATTAGTACTAACTAGGTAACAACATGCCAGGCATTGTCCTAAATGCTTTTGAATTGTTCTTTTTTACTATTTTATTTTCTTGTGAGTGTGTGTGCATATGTGTGTGTTGTGTTATATGTGTGTGCATATGTTTAGGGGGTACACTCACCCATGAAGTCATGTATGGAGGTCAGTGGTTGATGGACAGATGTCTTTCTCGACCATTTCCCTACCTTATGTGTGTGTGTGTGTGTGTGTGTGTGTGTGTGTGTGTGTGTGTG
>NW_008480117.1:0-2168 GCF_000622305.1 Nannospalax galili
AGATAGATAGATAGATAGATAGATAGATAGATAGATAGATAGAATGATAGACAGAATAGCTAGGTATGTAGAATTGCACAGAGGTTGACAATGGCATTGTAGAATTAAATATACACAAATGACACAAAAAGAAATGATACAGAAACCACCATAAACATACTTAATTCTAGACAAAAAAATAGAGACTGTAATTTTCTTTATATGTTTCAATGCTTGCACAATTTCTATGATGGTATTACTTTTATAATTCATCAAAATAAAAATAATAAAAATTTACTATAGAAAACCCTGGTCAAACTAACTTGACTTTATACACACATCCAGACTGATAGAGCCAGGCATTAATTGAGCAGTGAAAAGGCCTGGGTCAACCCTAAAGCCCAAGGCTATGTCTAAAGCCTGCTGTGCACTGATGGTTAGCATGATCTAGGCTAGGGAATGTTGGAGATATGTGGAATGGGTATGTCTTATGCCCTGGTGGAGCCTGGACACCACTGGGAATGAAAAGAAGAACTGGGGGAAATCACAAGGCTCCCAAGAGTCCTGGGACAAAGGAACCTGAAGTGAGGACATAGGTTATGGGCCAAGAGATTTGGAGCACATGAGCTCACCACATCTCAGAGAATACTAGAGGTAAAACTTAAGTGAGCTTTGAGATAAAGCCTCTGGATAGCCATGCTACATGGTTGCTTAGAGTAGAAACATGGTGCTTCAGAAAGTCCCATAAGGACAGAGATACCTAACAATGAATATAGGAGTGCTGACTAGAAGGGACCCTGGAGGAGAGGGAAGTCTGAGGTCCTCATGAGGAAAGATAACCAAAAAGAGCTACATGTGTTAAGGAAACTTGAGATCATCAGTAGCCAGAACTCTGTGTTCCTTCACATGAAGCTGGTTCTAATACGTGAACTAAAAGGCAAGAAACAGCAAACTTGTCAGAGTTAGTTCACCATGAGCTATAAAAACCTCAAAATAGCTGGATGTGGTGGTACACTCCCTTAATCTCAGCAGAGGCAGACAGATCTCTGTGAGATCAAGGCTAACATGGTCTACATAACAAATTCCAGGTTAGCTGGGTCTAGAAGGAAACCCTGTCTCCAAAATTCCACGCCCCCCAAATCCTCAAAGGAACAAAATTTAAATAATTAGGAACATTTTTCCCCTAAATATTATGAGCCAAGGGCTAAGGACTGAATTGGTTTTCTGGTGCGTTGGGTTCCAGTTCCTTCGGCCTTCCTACTCCCAGGCACAAGAACTCCATCTTCCATGCCCCCTGGGGCTCTGAGCTAGCTCCTCCGCTGTAGCCCTCCGGCCTGAAGGGACGGGGGATAGGGAGGAGATTTCAGCTGCTTCTTCCTGATACTTCCACCTTTATGTCACTTGCTAGAACCCAGTACGGATTCACAGCCAGATTCTAGACCAACTGCGAAATCTAGCTAATCTAGCTAGTAGCCTTCTGGGTGGCCATGTGCCCAGCTCATCATTCAACTATTATGGGAGCTGAAGGAAAAGGGACCAGGAGATACATATGGTTCTTTCAGAGAAGGATTTCCATAAGTGAAGTATGAAGGGCAGAATTTCAAGAAGAGGAACACTGTGCAAAGCCAAAACTGTTCAGGAAGCAATGAAGAACCGTCTCCAAATGGGAACTGCCAGACTCACACAATGTGTGATTAGGGTTAGAATTTGTCTCTTGGAATAAGACTCCATTGATACCATGACTTGTGCTGCTTTTCTAGCCTCCTCACTAGATGGCCCTATCTATGTCCTTGGAGCACTTAATACCTGGAGCAATATGACCATTTGTGACCCAGAAGATGTTCCTCTGACCTGTGATGACAAGCTATGGACCTGCCTCCTTCCCATACTCTGCAAAGAAGTCACTCCCCTTCCCTCTTCCAGCCACTTGCAGGGGAGGGCCTAAGGGTCTAAAAGCTGGGAAAATCACGAGGGTCTCTCGCCATTTTGTAAGGCTCTCCGGATTTATGTCTGGGTGTGGACTTTTGGCATCAGCCATGAATGGGGGGTGGGGGGGCTTGTCTGTAAGTAAACCACCACTCCAAGCTCAGTTAGCAAGTCCAATAAACTCGTTAAAAAATTCTTCAGACTGGGGTTTAGAGAATTTTTTCCTCAGGCTGTTGCAAGGACCATGGGAGGAGGGGATTGGA
>NW_008480118.1:0-2193 GCF_000622305.1 Nannospalax galili
AAAAACTTGTGAGTTGACCTCAAATGAAGATTGGGGAAAATGTTCAACAAACGAGCAAAGGATAGGCCCACTATTTTATATATTTTAGCATAAAATCTGCGGTGTTCACAAGAACATGTCAGCTGACCAAGTCTCAAGAACTTGGGATCAAACTTGGGGTGGAGACTGGAAGGGCCCTTGAGGCTGCAGGAGTGTATGGTACCTGTAGTGTGCTCCTTGATACTGTGTCCAGTGTGGCTTAGAAAGGATGCATTGTGCTTCCCTTTGGTGGCTGAAGAGGCACCACACTTGGTGCAGCCAGTAAGACCACAGCTGTCCCTGGAGGCCACATGGCAGGGCCTTTTGGACATGGGGCAGAAAAGGAATTGCGGGATCACAGCGCTTTTAAAATCACTTGGTGGTACACTGGTTTTTCCAGTCAACTCAACTGGTTGCTATAATTTGTATGCCTGTTCCAAACCCTTAGAACACTTCGAAAGATCCTGCTGCTTTGCTAACCAGAGAACCAACCGTAGTGCAGGCAATCCAAGTTAGTGCTTCTCCAACATTTCTGCGCTTCCAAACCAGCAGGAGGGTTGCTTAATACAAAGGTTATTGGTTTGATCCATAGAGTTGATGTGTCAGTATCAGGGTGTGCACCTGAATGTAAATCTCTAATAAGTTCCCTAGAGATGCTGCTGCTCTTCACCTGGTGCTCTAAAACAGAGCTGACGGTGGTAAAATTGTTACTGGAGCTTTCAGCCAAAAGACCTGACCCGCCAGATAATGCTCTATTGTTTTAACAGGAATCAATGGCTAGTCCCACGTCATGTATACATGCAAAAAATAGATGGATATCTCACTATGTATATATACACAAAATAGATATATAGCATTTGCTTTTTAGTTTTATGTATACACAAAATACATGGGTATATGTATATATCCACAATGTAAATGTATGTATGCATACATAGATATGAACATGAATCTGGAACTATTTATTGTTTTGGCAAAAGAAATACTCAATAGATGAGGAAATTGACATTCCCTGAACTTTTTATGTTGTATCATTACAGATGCCCCTACACAAGTACCATTTGGCCCACCAACCCCCAGTATCCCCCGGGGTTATTTCATGGTTGGAGGTTTGGAGGGCAATGGAGATGTAGGCAATATGCTCAGTGGTACTTTGTCCTGTTGGGCCTGGGAAGGATGAAGCATACTTCTCTGTGGCAGCTGACCCTGGAAGAGGCTACAGGGCCAGGCAGATGCAACCACCAATGCCCTTCAAGGCCGCCGGCTAGAGGACGAGGTGGGGAATCTTCGCAATTTTTATGGACTCAAGAATTGGCACTTTGCGCTATCAGGGACAGAGAGATATGGGAACTAGAGAGGGGACCATGAGGAGGGGAAATGAGAGATGCAGTGAAGTTCTGGCGACCACTCGTACTGTCCCAGCAGGGCATATCTCTGTTTCTGGTGTGTGTTTTTATTGGATTAATTGCAGTTGGCAATTAGTGGGATCCCAGGCAGAGAGGCAAGCAGATCAAGAGAAGATAAGATTGTGTCAAAAAATTGTTGCTGGTGACAGCCACACACCTAGATCACATTCCTGCCAGATGATCTGGGGCCTGGTTTCAGATTCATTCATTTTTAGCTGGTCTGGTTGATTTGTATTAAAAATTATCGAGTACTGCACATTCTGTGTTATATAATATCCAGCATAAGTTGTGAACAAGGAAACAAAGTGGGCTTTCTTTTTGTCCTTTATATCCTGACTGATGTCACTTGCTTCTGAATAGATGCAGTTACATCACAAGGAATTAGAGACTACATTGCCCTGAGGAAAGTGTATGCAAAAGGTTATTCTTTCATGTAGACACCTTCTCTGAGGAGAAAGTAAAAATCAAAACTTAATCAAGACACTTTTCCAGGGAGGGAAAGTCAACCCCTTGAGCCCCTATTTCGGTATGGGGGAGGTATTTAGTACTTAAGGACCGAAGTAGTTTATTACTGGTGAAAGAGTTTACCCATTAAGTACTGGACCCTTCTGGGGGACTCAATTTTTTAAAATTTGTTCTTACTTAATTATTGTGCATTTCATACAGAACATCTCAAACATACTTAATCATCTTTATACCCCCTTTCTCCCTGGCACCCTCCATAGCCCTCCCCCACCACTGGAGCCCATATACTCTGTCATCCTTGTTA
>NW_008480119.1:0-2193 GCF_000622305.1 Nannospalax galili
TTGTGATGGCACACTGAGCATTGTGGTGTCACAATGGAGCATTTTGAAAACACTGCAGCATTGCGATGGCACACTGGGGCATTGTGATGACACACTGGGGCATTGTGATGACACAATGGTGCATTGTGATGTGACACTGAGCATTGTGATGTGACACTGTAGCATTGTGATGACACATTGGAGCATTTTGTTGGCACATTGGGCATTGTAATGAAACACTGGAGCATTTTGATGGCACATTGCTGCAGTGTGATCTCACATGAAACATTGTCATAGCATATTTCAACATTGTGTGTCACATTGGAGCATTTTGATGACACCTTGGGGCACTGTGATGGCATACTGAGCCTTGGGATGACATTGTGATAACACATTAGGTCTTTTAGAGGGGACATTCAGCATTCTTATGCCACATTTAGCATTGTGTTGAGACACTGGGGCATTGTCAAAGGACATTCAGCATTCTGATGGAACACTGAGCATTGTCATGACACATTGGGGCATTATGAGGGGACATTGATCCCTGTGATTTCACAGTGATCATTTTGATGACACAATGAAAGACTGTGATGACACATTAGTGCATTGTGATGCACACTAAGCATTGTGAAGGCATAATGGATCATTGTGAATATATTTTGGAGCATTGTAAGGGCGCATTGAGCATTGTGATGGCATATAGGAGCATTTTGATGGCACACTTAGCATTGTGATGACACATGAAACATGGTAAGAGCAAATTAGAGCATCGTGTTGACACATTGGGGCATTGTGATAGCACACTGAGCATGGTCATGACACATTGGAGCATTGTGATGACACATTTGTGCATTGTGATGTCACATTGCATATTGTGACATCACATTGTCTCATTGAGATGACACATTGGAGCATTTTGTTGGCACACTAAGCATTGTAATGACACCTTGGGGCATTGCGATGGCACATTGGAGCACTGTGATGTCACATGAAGCCTTGTCATAGCACATTTCAGCATTGTGCTGTCATATTGGAGCATTTTGATGAGAGTTTGGGGCATTGTGATAGCACACTGAGCCTTGTGATGACATATTGGGGCATTGTTAGAGTAAATTGAGCACTGTGATGGCACATTGAGCATGGAGATGAAACACTGGGGTATTGTCAGGACACATTGAGCAGTGCGGTCACAAATTGAGAACTGTCATGATACACCGGGGCATTGTGATGGCACACTGAGAACTTCAAAGTCTCATTGGAGCATTGTGATGACACATAGTAGCATTGTAATCCCACACAAGAGTATTGTGATGGCACTTTGAAAAGTGTTATGATATATTGGTGCATTGTGAGGGCAAACTGAAAATTGTGCTGGCACACTGAGCACTGTGTTGAAACACTGGGTGATTGTGATGGCACACTGTGTATGGTGATGTCACATTCGAGCATTGTTATGACACACTGGAGCATTATGATGACACATGAAACATTGTAATAGCACATTGTATCAATGTGATGTAAAATTGGGGCATTATGATGGCACATTGAGCAAAGTTATGACAAATTGGAGCACTGTGATGACACACTGATGCATTGTGATGGTACACTGAGCATTGTGGTGTCATAATGGAGCATTTTGAAAACACATTGGAGCATTGTCCTCTCACATTGGAGCATTTTTATGACACTTTGGGGGCATTGTGATGGCACACTGAGCCTTGTGATGTCATATTAGGTCATTGTGAGAGGAAATGGAGCAATGTGATGGCACAGTGAGCATGGTGATGACAATTGGGTCACTGTCAGGCCACATTGAGCATTGCAGTGGCAATTGAGAACTGTCTTGACACATTGGGGGCATTGTGATGGCACACTGAGAACTGTAATGTCACATTGGAGCATTGTGATGACACATTTCAGCATTGTGATTGCACACAAAGGTATTGTGATGGCACTTTGAAAATTGTTATGATGTATTGGTGCATTGTGAGGGCACACTTAACATTGTGCTGGCACATAGAGCACTCTGATGGCACATTGGGTCATTTTGATGGCACACTGTGCATGGTGATGTCACACTGGAGCACTGTGATGACATATTGGAGCATTGTGATGACATATTTGATAACTGTAATCACACATTAAGGCATTGTAATTGTACACTGAACACTGTTATGACACACTGGAGCATTGTGATGGCACCTGAGCACTGTG
>NW_008480120.1:0-2195 GCF_000622305.1 Nannospalax galili
ACAGTGTTCTTTTCTCCTCTGAGAATTTCACTTTATGAGATGTGAGACTCACTCATGTAAAGTTAACATGCACACATAGTAGTTCCTCAAGGAACTCTGAATATGAGTAACAAATTCTGTAAGAAAAATGTTTTCACCAACGATGAGAGAGCTCTAATTCTCCACCATCACATCTATGTACAAATCCCTCTGAGCAGGAACGAGGCATTCCCTCTCCTCCTGTGAGAAGTCCACAGCCACATCACTGGCTGCCAACAAACCCTGAAGTGAACAATCATAGTCTGACCATGTGTCCACAGGCAGATTGCTTGTCTCGAATCAAGGAAACGAAAGAGATTAAGGGGCATTTTCTGAGGTAGGGAGTGATCATAGTATTCTGAAGATGCTTTTAGACATTGTCATATTTTCTAATGCCTTTTGTAACTATGGAAACAGCATGTATGGCAGGATATTCTAGTATTCAGAATGCCTACTATGCTTTTTTTTCTAACTTTTTTCCAAGGGGTCTTCAGATAGGGTCTTCCTGTAGCCCCAGCTGGTCTCAAACTCACCATGCAGACAAGACTAGGCTTGAACTCACAGAGCTATACCTGCCTCTGCTTTCTGAGTACTGGAATAAAAGGCTTGCATCCCTAAAGTCAGTTCATGCTACCCTTTTATGGACTATAGGATCAAAAATTAAGACCTCAACATAACAATACCCATTTTAGTGTTGGGTTTATGTCAGAAATTATATTTCAGATGGAACATTAATGGTGATTTGAAGTTTTATTTCTTAAATGTTAATGCTTGTAACTATAACTGTGGATGTGCGCTAAAATCCATTTTCTGATTCAACACAATCTGGAATCATTCCTTCTGTGACTAATTCTAATAAGCTTTCTAGGACAGCAAGACCTTGGTATCCAAATGCCTCTCCTAGCATCCAGCATGCCTGCTTTGCTTTTTTCCCCCTTTTTGGGGGGAGGAGCTCTTCTTCAGACAGTGTCTTCTTGTAGCCCCAGCTGGCCTCAAATGCACCATGCAGACCAGACTAGGCTTGAACTCACAGAGCTCTACCTGCCTCTGCTTCCTGAGTGCTGGGATTAAAGGCTTACATCCCCAAACTCACTTAGACACAGAAAAGTAGAACAAGGAAGTTAGAATGCAGGGATGAATTTAAACTCTAAGAGCTTTGTTTTTTACACAACAACAAGCAGAGGTCAATTGACTTGAAGTAATTCCTGTACACTCGAGATCACTCTGCCATATTTACTCATTAATTTCAACAGTGAACGTGATTATTTCTATGAAAATATTTTTGAAACTATTGAATTGCTGATAAAAATCAGGATTCGTCTTAGTTCATAGGGTCTTAAATTTACCTTTAATAATCGAAATCTAACAGTATGTACAGGCCAACATACCCAAATATTTGCAACTGAATTTTGAGTCCTGAGATCCTTGCTCTAGAGTAAGCATAAACAATGTTTATATACCAGGTAACTTTGGTTGACCTGCCTCTGCTCCCAGCCCCCAACTCTGAAAGCAGAGTGACTCCACTACGATCACATGACCGGGAGTTGTTCCCCTCGGGTTCTGTGCACACTCTTCTCCACCTTGAGGGTCCCTGGGGACCTGCCCTGCATCCCTTCTGCACCAACCACTCTGCATGGTGCCTATGGCTGGGGTTAACTTTAGCATCCAGCAGAGACCTGGTCCTGATCCACAACACCCAGCTCCCCGAGTGGAGTGCACCCTAGGACTCAGTGAAGTTTTTCAGACCTCCAGGACCCAGGGCCTGCCAGACATTGGAGCCTCTCCACCTCTGCTCTGGCCCTGCTCACTTGACCCCAGGTTCCTGTAGCCTCACTTTTCCGATTACGCCCATGCCACACCCCTTCTCTAATCAAGTTGAATTTGCCCCACTTCAGTTTTTTGGGTCCCTTCTCTGACACAGGTGACTGTCTCTGACCCACTCGGACCCTGCCCCTCACACACACCTCTAGATCCCAAACAAGTGTCAGTCTTGCCCTGGACTCAGTTCACAGCCTCTTTACAGGGTTGCTGTGGACTTAGACCACACCTGGACCTAGTAAGACAGCCTAGCCCCTTACTTAGCCCTCCCAGCCTGGTTCTGTCCTCTTGAGACACCCCTAAAAACACCCACACTGAAACCTCACCTTGGGATTCCATCCTCCTGGAATTAAAAAAAA
>NW_008480121.1:0-2195 GCF_000622305.1 Nannospalax galili
TCTCCCCTCATGCTCTACAATTGAAGCTTTGCTACCCCACCAGGCCCAAAATTAACTTCCTGGCCACTCCATCATAATAATAAAAAGGAATTCTATGGTTTGTCAGATAGCTACCACTTGGTGAACCTCTTTCAAATTGTCTTTGAGCAGATAGGAGTGTGAGCCCCAGAAAAGAGAAGTATTCATGGTGATACACTACTAAGTCAGAGATAGGTTGAGGGAGAACCTAGGAGATTATAGAAGTAGCTTGGGGTTAGTGAGTACCTCAATCACTAATCACTAATTACTATAGGCAACATCTCAATCACTCTCTAAATCCACCCCATAGAGGAGATTTTGCCCATAAGGACATAGTAGAGAAAGAAACTGAAGTCTACAGAGGGGAAGTAAGTTGTCCCAGACCAAGGGCTGGTGGTGACTAAGTGTGTAGAACCCATCCCTGTACACTGAGCAGAATCTTCCACAGAAAGGATCACACTCTAGAATCTTCCAGGCCTTTTGCTTGGTGAACAGCTATGGCGGGTCATATTCAGACACTGTTCATTGTCCGCTTTTTGCTTTCCCAGCTGTTTGATTTCTGCACCTCTGAAATAGGGTCAGGCCTTGGGATGGTGGAGGGAGGGAGTCTGTGCATTGCCTGGAAGAGTTACACTCCACAATGAACCCTACTCTGTGAGGACAGGCAAGTGACTTACTCTCATGAATGTTTTTGAACTAATCAAATGAGTCCCTGCGTTAGAAGTTGGGTCATTTGAGAGCTCATTCTGCCTCACTCTGGATTTCACTGCCTATTTTCAACTCATGCAATGAGATGATTATCCTAGAAGTTGGCCTCATAGGATCTGTGAATGCCCATCCAAATAAACTACTGTCTCTGTGTTGTGTAAATGATGCAAAGATAATAAAGTCACTCAGCAAAATCTTATTCAGGATGCCATGCCTTCCAAAATGTTAGATCTGGCCAAAGTGAATCTTTGGGGCCTCTATTCCTGGCCTTCATCCTTCTGGGTCCTGTTGCTATCCCTCTTTTGGACTGTGAGGTTTGTGACAGTCTGGTCTTCTGACTTGAGCTAGAAGTCATATTCAAGGCTGATCTCTGCTTTGCCCCTGCTTGCTATGTGTTCCACCCATCATCAGCCTCCAAATCTCCTATAGTCAATTCTGTCCTGGGCCTGTCTCCAAGAATCCTCTGCTCAATCCCTCTGCAATGTAAGGTACTACATCAGAGGATGAGATAGCTGTACTCTAAGACCTTATTTGGGTTGAGCATATATGAGAACATATGGGGGCACTGGAGGATGCCCATGTCTACAAGAAGCTGAGACTCTGTATAATCCATGTCTCCAGTAGCCCTCAGGAAAGGCGAATGTATGAATAGAGCAAAAGACAAGTGGGGAGTGGGTACAAGGGTAACTAAAGAGTCTCAGACCTTTCCATTAAAGAGGGATGTCATGCAATCTTAAAGGGCAGATTTACTTCTAGGATTCACATTATTACCCCAGACATGGAGTTCTAAAGTTCACATTTTTTTTCTTTCCCCTTGTAGTTGGCCTAAGTCCTGGGACAAGTACTAGTTCTAGAAGAACATTGCACTGGCAGAATTCTACCTCCAGTTCCTGCCAGCCTTGACCACACAAGGCTCTTAAAAGCTTAAAGTCACTGGTTGAGCCCAAGGAGGGCAATAGCTCTGTGCCCACAATTCTAAATGGGAGCCCTGAAGTGGGATTAGGGCCTCCAGGTACATAGGATCCCAGAACAGATGTGATTTCTAGGTGTCAGTTAACCATGATCTTAGGACTCTGACTAGGTAAGGCCTGGAAACAGAAGCTCAGGGCAGGAGTTTGCTTGGTATTGAGACCATGTACTCATTTTCCAGCCAAGTCTGTAACCGCACTCCTACCCCACCCTGAAGAAATGAAGGCACCTGCAGCCATGCCTGGGGCCAGGTGGAGTTTCCCAGCTATTTTAGGCCTCGGAGATTCTTAGTTTCATTAGGCCAGCTGTACTCAATGAAACTAGGCTTGTAGGGAGCCCAGCTGGGCAGAGCTGCAGGCACATATCCAGCTGAGGCTAGGGAAGGCCCAAAATAACAGTCAACCAAGCAACAAGCAATCTGTCCATTTTCTATTTGATCTCCCATCCCTTTTCCCATAGGGAATGAAGGTTCAGTATCATCACTCCAATTGCACAGAGAG
>NW_008480122.1:0-2196 GCF_000622305.1 Nannospalax galili
AGAAAAGGGAAATATAAGGCCTGCCTCCTCCTGCATTAAACGAGCCTGCAGTACCTCGCCTAGCGTTTGTTTCTACCCGGCTCCCGGGGTCTGTGTGTGGTGACTCCACACCTCTTGCCCCCCCTAATTGGCAGTGGACCCGATCCAGGTCAGGGTCTTCACAGTTGGCCTGGGGAGAACCCGCAACAATCTAGCAATCATGCCTTTTATTCAGCTTTAACATATCAGTGGTTGGCTTACTAATAAGTAAAATTAGAACTTGGTATATATTCACTTTATATTATATGACAATCTTGACTTTACCTTAAAGCTATCCTTTGAGAATCAGGGGACTAGGGAAGTGAGATAAAGAAGGTGTTGCATAGGATTGTCTTCCGACCTGCAGACTATGAACAGATACCTTCTTCCCAAGCTTGGTTGTGCCCACTTGCTTAGGATTATCACAGCCAAACTTTTGACTGAAAGGAGGGACAAGGAGAGTCAGCCATACTTCCCAACCAGCCAGTTGGTTCTAGTTTCACCAGGGGGAGTGGCTAAGGGTATAAAAGCTGAGGAAGCATTAGGGAGGCTCTCTCAACATTTTGTGTACTTGTGGGGAAGTCATGATCCATACCTGGATGGAGACTTTCCTTAGTGGGGGAGCATCCATCCACACTCCTGAGAATGAACCCTCACTCATTGCTCTGCAAAGAAGCCCGATAAACTTGATGGTTTCCCAGAATGTAGTTTGGCAAAATTGTACCTCAGTTTGTAGTAGAGACCAAGGGAAGAGGGGGCCAGACCTCCTTTGCAACTCTCAAGAGTAATTTTAGCTAAGAAAGGAGGTTAGACAATAAGTCACTAGTGTGGTGTACATTGGAAAGGAGGACCCATCAGTGAGATAAGCACTCATTGGAATGAGGGGGTAAGGAAGGCATGATATTTGCCTATCAATTCCTCTATTTGTTTCCAAATAGAAACAAAGGCCATATGTCTTCAACCACATGGTTGAAGTCTGCTTGGAAAGGAGTATTTTCTAACATGTTCATCCTATTGTGGGATGACCAAATAGGTTCCACAGATGTTGTAATGACAAAAGAAAAATATAAGCAGACCAGTAACAGCTCTAGCTATCCTGGCCAAATCTACAGATATCTCAATAAAACGAAAAATGCCACTAAAATTAATGTCTATGGTTTTATGTGGTCTCAATACCCATCTTGTGCAGATGTCAGCTGTGTCCCTTCTGAAGGTTAGTCATTTTGCCACCTTCAGTATCTCAGGGATGTTGATCAGTCATCTTCTCTATAAAACCATCTCATGATAATCACCTCATCATAGGAATACAGATAAATCCAACCAGACTCACCTACTGACCCTTACACTTCAATGAACTGGAAAGATAAGACATAGTGATCACTCCTGAGTTAGAGTATGGACTCACAAGACTCAGGTCTGCTTGTTCTAAACTCACAGATTACAACTCTCCATTATGCATGCTTTAATAACTAACACCTAGAATCTTAACAGTGGCCTTAGTCCACAGGTTGTACCTGTGGCTCCCTAACTGCTAGGTTAGCACGATGCCTGGTCAACCTTTTCTTCCAGTGCTAGATATCAAACACAGGGCCTTGACCGTGCTAAGCAAGCATTCTACCACAATGCTATAACCCCAGCCCTTCCCTCAACCTCATTGCCCTTCACTGTTGCCTCTCTGCTTTGTGGACTTATAATAACCTGCTGGTTATTTCTAGGCTACTTCTGTGATATCTCGAACTTCAGTTCCCTCCTGTTCACAGCTCTCATACTGAGAAAGTTTCTTGGTAGAAATAAACTGGACACAGGTAAGACAAGAGACAGAAGACTGTGTGCCATTATAAGCAAGGTTCCTATAAGAGGGACACCTGGTCATGTATCAGATACTTAAACATTAGGCCATCAGCCAGTATAAATAACGACCAAAGTGTCCCCTCAAGACTTGTGTGGAAGGTTTGGTTCCCAATGCAGTAGTGTTCACAGGTGAGAGCCTTTGCATCACGTCTTCCCCATCATCATGTTCTGCCTCATTGCAGTCCAGAAATCACAGAGCTAACTGACGACAAAGGCACATCCCTGGCTGCTGCATTTCTAAGACAAATTATGGTTACACCTTAATAAAGAAGCAAGCCTACTCTTAGCATTCATTTTATGGCCAAGAGTGGAGCTGAACTCTGGAAC
>NW_008480123.1:0-2195 GCF_000622305.1 Nannospalax galili
CAGGGGCATTGTGATGTCTCATTGCTGCATTGTTATGGGTCACT
This sequence comes from Nannospalax galili, assembly GCF_000622305.1. Lineage (NCBI taxonomy): Eukaryota > Metazoa > Chordata > Mammalia > Rodentia > Spalacidae > Nannospalax > Nannospalax galili. The sequence continues at coordinate 45 of NW_008480123.1, forward strand.
GAACATTTTCATGGGATTTGAAATGTTGTAATTGCACATTTGAGCATTGTGATGAGACACTGAGCATTGAGATGACTCATGGGTAATTGTGAAGAGATATTCAACATGGTGATGGCAAATTCAGCATTGTGATGAGACATTGGGGCATTGTGATGGGACAGTAGCATTGTGATGTCCCATTGGGGTATTGTGAGGGGAAGCCGGGTAATGTGATAGCACATTGATCATGGTGACACCACAATGGAGCATTGTGATGACACAATGGTGCATTGTGAAGTCATATTGGAACATTTTGATGGCAAATTGGGTCAATATGGTGGCACATTGGAGCATTTCAATGTCACATGAAGCATTGTAATAGCACAATACACCACTGTGATTGCACATTGAGCATGGTGATGATACATTGGATCATTGAGATGACATGTTGCTGCACTGTGATGGCACAATGAGGATTGTGATGTCAAAATGGAGCATTTTGAAGACATATTGGAACATTGTCATGGCACATTGGGGCATTGTGATGTCACAGTGGGGAATTGTGAAGACAAATTGGAGCATTGTGATGGCATAGTTGTGATTTGAGGGCACACTGAAACATTTTGATTTCATAGAGCAGCATTGTGATGGCATATTGAACCCTGTTGTGGTACATTGGGGCATTTTGATGGCACATAAAGTCATTGTGATAGCACATCGGGGCATTGTGATGATACATTGGTGCACTATTATGGCACACTGAGAATTGGGATGGCATATTTGAGCAATGTGATGCCACATTGGAGGTGATTGATGACACATGGAGCATTGTGATGTCATACTGGGGCACTGTGGAGGCTCACTGTTCACTGTGATTTCACATTGGAGCATTTTGATGACATAATGGAGCTTTGTGATGTCACCTTGTAGCATTGTAATGGTACTTTAGGGCATTATGAAGGAACATTGAGCATTGTGATGGCTCACTGGTGCATTTTTACAGCACAGTGAGGACTGTGATGTCAAAAGAGCATTTTGAAAACATGTGAGCATTGTGATAGCACACTAGGGCATTGAGATTGCACATTGTGGCATTTTTAGTGCATGTTGAGCATTGTGATGGCACATTGAACATTGTTATGACATATTCAAGCATTGCGATGTCTCACTGAACATTGTGACGTCGCATTGGAGGATGTTGATGCCACCTTGGAGCATTGTGGTTGCAAATTAGGGCATTTTCATGGTTTGTTGAACATTGTTTTGACACATTGGAGCATTATGATGGCACCTGAACACTGTAAACTCCCTTTGGAACATTGTAATGACACAATGGAGATTTTTGATGTCACACTGGAGCATATCATTAACACATTGGAGCACTGAGATTTCACATGGGAGCGTTATGCTGACACATTGGTGCATTGTTATGGCACACTGAGACTTATGGTGACGCATAAAACATTGTAATAGCAATCTGGAGCACTGTGATGAAACAGTGGAACATTGAGATGTCACACTGGTGCATTGTCTTGGCACACTGAGCATTGTGATGGCACAATGGAGCATTGTGAAGACATATTGGAGAGTTTTGATGTTACAGTGGTGTATTGTGAAGGCATATTAGAGCATTGTAATGGCAAATTCGGGCATTGTGATGGCACAATGGGAACTTCAGGGAACACTGAAACTTTATGATTACATATTCGAGCATTTTGATGGCATATTGAACATTGTTGTCGTACATTGGGGCATTGCGATGGCACATGGGGTATTGTAATGACAAACTAGTGCATTGTTGTGGAATACTGAGCATGGGCATGTCACATTTGAACATTGTTATGACCCATTGGAAGAGCGTGATGGCACATTGAGCATTGCAATGAGGCACTGGGTCACAGTGATGGCACATTGAGCACTGTCATGTCACATTGGAGCATTGTGAAGACACATTGAAACATTGTGCTATCACATTAGAACATTGATATGGTACTTTGGGGACTTGTGAAGGAACCTTGAGCATTGTGATGACTCATTTGTGCATTGTTATGGCACATTGAGGAGTGTGATGTCAAAATGAGCATTTTGAAGACATATTAGAGCATTGTGATGGCACATTGTGCATGGTGATGACACAATGGAGCATTGTGATGACACATTGGTGCTTTACGA
>NW_008480124.1:0-2194 GCF_000622305.1 Nannospalax galili
CCCAGCCACTCTGTACATTGAAGTGCTGCTGACAGGCAAACAAGAGAATAAGGCTTTGAGGTCTCCAGACAAAGCAGGGGAAATTCAGCAGACAACAAAGATAACAGGATCACATTGTCCCTGCAAGAGGTGTTTACTCTTCAATGATGGCAGTCTTAAGTAAACAGCATGGTACAAGATAAAGTATGATAACGACATGTGCAGACTATACATTCATCTGTGACCATCTGAGCTAAAATGAAATTTTCTGTGACAGGGGCCCCATTAGAGCTGCATCCTAAGAGGCGATAAAGACATTGCAGCTTGGCCTGCCTCTCCCTAATCCTTTCCTACACAGAAACTCCCCCTCTCAACCTCTTCCCACCCACCACAGAGAACAGAAATCCCCATGTAACACCATGACAAATTTCTCTGGGAGGGCTAACCAAACAGTGGGAAAAGTGCTTTTATGTTGTTGGATTGTTAAGAAGACTTCGGAGAGGAAACTAAATCCAGAAGAGAAGTTAGAGTCACAATGTTTTTAATTTTAATAAACCATCTCGTGTCTTGATCTGCAAACACTGAGTTCATTGCCGAGGCTAAGAAGCACTGGGCTGCGTGATTTCTTTTGTAAGGTCAGTCACTTCTTCCCTGTCCTTCACACCAAAACATATGTAAAGATTTGGCACATACAAATGTACCCCACAGGAAAATCAGTGCTTTTTGGGTCATGCCAACCTAACTATTTTTCTTTAATGGTTTGGGGCTAACAACACACAGCCGAACAATGTTCACTGGAAATAGATGAACTCAGCCATTCAGTGGATGGGAGCTGGCTTCCAGTGTTGGTTGTGAAGACAAAGCCTGTGCAACAAAACGTCTCCCTCTCTCTAGTCGCTTTGATGCTTTCAGTGGCTCTCTGCAGTAACAACCTCGTCGCCTGTGATTGATCTGAGAACCTGTGCACTTGGAGTCCATGGAACTTTTTGTTTTGGTTTCCCTGGCATCTATTTGGCATTCAGGTCTGATATCGGTGACTTCATCATCTCTGTGTCCTGCCACTAGATTACAGAAGTGCTTTGTTCTGCCCCTCTTCGGGCTGAGGGGTTATTCCTAGGGGTTCCTTCTTGTTCTCAAACATGAAAATGTGCGAAGCATAAAACTCCAGCTGTGAATACTTACCTTCCCGCAGTGTTAAAAAGTTCAATATACAAAACACCTGGTTTCAAGTAAAATGTACATCAAGATATACGGCAAAGAGACAGATTTAATATACCCCATAGGGCCCTTAGGCGGTTTTTAAATTAAAGACACAATGCACTTTTTTTAAAAAAAGCTGAGGTTTTACTATTTTACAAATAATGAACCAATAAACATCATACAGTTGAAGGGAAAGTTGTAAGGAAACAGAGGAAGGGGTCACTGTCATGCAAATGAAAATCTGCCTCAAACATTACTTAGACACGTTGTAAATGCGTTTATTCCTGCTCAGTAAAAATTCCTGTTACTAGTGATAAATGTGGCTCAAAGCTTCAGTGGTTTAAGTCCTGTGGGAAATGTCAGATCTTTTAACTTCAGAGATGTTCTAACTGTTCACAGTGAACATAATTTATTTACTAGAAGATAAAAGTACAACAGTGTCCATTTTAATGTCTCCTTTTCCTTACATAAACCCTAAAATTGGAGCAATTATTCTTAGAGAGCTAGCAAATAATTATCTTTATGCAGTGTTTTTAAATCTCCCAAAAAATTAAAAGCATTTTAAGATTTAAGAATATGGAATAATATGGGAAGGAGAAAAGTAGAGAGATTTTGATGACTTGTCACATCTTGGTAGAGGAAGGACGTGCCTTCAGTTTGTTTTTCTCTCTTACTGAGTTTCCATTATCAAGATGGGGCAAGTGAAATGTCTGAAACCAGCAACAGGGATTGGAGCATGGGTTCTTCCAGGTATATGCATCAAGTCATCTCCAAGTTGTGCACAGTCACTTCAAAGAAGATTCCAGAACCTCCAGGAAAAAAGCCATGGGCTGATCTTGCCTCCTCTCTCACACACATCAGGCTCCTGGCATCTCTCTTTTGGGTGGTCAGCCTAGAAAAGCATCCATGGTTCACTTTAGAAAAGGAAGAAAAAGGCCAGGTCGAATGTTCTATGCTCCTCAATTGATCTGAGATGCGCACAGTACCCAAGCAGAGCTCCCATAGCAGATGTGTC
>NW_008480125.1:0-1679 GCF_000622305.1 Nannospalax galili
AAAAAAAAAAAAAAAAAAAAAAAAAAAAAAAAAGCTGTGTTTTTCTATTCCAGTAGGTTTTTCACTTGCAGATTTGGAGAACAGGAGGTTTTGGTAGAAATGTTCCTCATATACAGAAACTTGTTGCATTTTAATAAACAGTTACAATGCTGGAGAGATGGCTCAGCCATTAAGTTCAGTTCCCAGCACCCACAGCACCTACATTGGGTGACATACAACCCCTGTAATTCCAGCTCCATTTGATACCTCTAACCTCTGGCCACCTGCTCTCAAGTGCACATACTCACACAGACATACATAATTTGAAAACCAATCTTTAAAAAGAAAACATTATAGCCTGCTGTCCCACCACTCAGCCTCCCCCAGAAAAAACAACAACAAAAAACCCCCCATATATTAGTATTCCCACTTGTTTGTGGGGAACTCTGAAGAATCTTTGGTCTCGTGATGTTGTTTTACCTTACTGTGACCCTATTAGCTAGGCCTCATATCCCTCCAAGTTTAAGACCTAGCTTGGTTGGCATGACGTTTACATTGATTGCCACATCAGAACACCTGCAGCCTCATACCGGGCTTAACTCCTCAGTGTGGGAATCATAGTATACTCATAAACTCTAGAACAGAGAGGGAGGAGTCGACTTTAACCCCGACTTGTTTATTTAGGAGCCGTCACGTACCTAGGGTGCACCAGAATACTTTCATAGCTGGCAAAGGGGTGACCACAGAAATGTGTCTTCAGTTTGTTCCAGTCCTTTTTAGGCTGTAAGTCCCAGAAGTTGTCTTGAGTTACCTCAAGAAATGAGTGCAGTCGGTGGGGGGAGGGGGCTGTCTAAATTTGACTAAGATGTATAACATGAAATGCACAAAAACTCAATAAAATATTAAAATGGAATAAAACCCATAACATTTTTAGAATCTTAAAACCACTCCTCTAAATTGCAGCAAGTGAGAAAAACTAACATTTTAGATTAGAAAAAAAAAACAAAAAAAAAAACAGTCCTGTTTTGAAAAGATTCATCCAGTCAACACATTGTGAAATTTCATCTCTGAATATACTGCATACCTATGCTGAGTAAGAATGTAAATATGACCTAACTTAAGAAGAAAATGGAGTCTTTGCCCAGTTCTTTCTTACATGTCTTCTCTAATTCAATGTAATGTTTCATTCTGATATAGCTTCATCAAGCAAATGGGTAGGGCCCAGTGTGTTGTCCCAGCTTTTCAGTAGCTGCTGTTGGTGGCTTTGGGAATACAATTTATGATTGTCAACCCTATGAAAGAAGGACGTAATGCTTTAGAATTAGTCATTATGTGTTCAGATTGATTCTCCAGAGAACATTTGAGGGGTTAGGAGTTGAAGCCAGGATCAGAACCTAGATAAGAAGGACCCAGCTTTGTTTAGCTTTATCCCACAATGTCATGCTGCTCAATATTTTCTCAACTTACTACAAATAAAATGAACTGGGTACTTGGGGGTTTTGTGCCTGCCAAGGTACCTGTTTGTTCAAAAAGAAATGTAAAATACAGATTCTGTGGCGCATCAAACCAAGTTGTTAGCCATCAAGGAGATCTTGTAGTGATGTTTGCTTCATTAATTATTTTACAGGCAGTTTATTCCCTATTCTTTTTTTTTGCGGGGGGGGGGCTCTTTTTGAGACAGGGTCTCCCTGTAGCCCCAG
>NW_008480126.1:0-2186 GCF_000622305.1 Nannospalax galili
AAGGGGCTTTTTATTATCCATATTAGCTATGCCTAATATGTGAATTTTGTTATATTTTATTTGTTGCAGAAATACCCTCAAGACAGGGAGTGATGGAAGCTGGATAGAGCAGGGGAAGGAGATGGGCTAGGATGTGGCCTCAGCTGGACTCACACTTCAGTTTGATAACACAGAGAGCTATGAAGCATGAATTATACCACAGAGTCGGTTTCACCCCAAGGCAAGGAGGCCAGCACCAAATTTTTGTATAGTATGCTAGTCAATCGCTGGAGGTGACTATGTCTTGGAGGGAAGGGCTCATAATTTACCAGAGAGGCATCTCCTAATTGAGTGGGAATAATTATCTGTACAAGAGGGCAGCTGAGAACTGGGGTACATATAGAGAGTAGAGGATTGAATCCCTGAATCAGACCACAGTCAGCAGGCTCTAAATGTACTTGAGTCAAGTATATACACAATGAAACTTCAGAGAATGAGGGTGGGGGCTAAGTGGAGACCTCAGGCCATGACTCAGTCTTGGCCAGCCCTAACTAGACCAACCCTGATGCATCATTCTATATTTTCAGAAACTGGGAAATGTAGACTTTATATGAAATTTCTGATTTTTAAATGTTGGCAAACACTGGAAAGACCAGACAAAACCATGATGCTCATCACAGGGCACCACTTCCATGGAATCTTTCCTGCCCGGCACAGCTTTCCATAATATGCTTGATTCATTCCAGAGCTTGAGAGCCGAAAGTGGGCACAGGGTAAAACACAATATAGCTGGCTCTCCATATCCATGATTCTGCACCAGAGGTTACACCAAACACATACAGAAAACTTCCAGAAAAATGTACTGGCTATATATTGTCTTTTTTTCTTGTCATTATTTCCTAAAAAATGTAGTATTACAACTATTTATACAAATACACATTGCAGTAGGTATTACAGGTAATGTAGAGATTATTTTGACATCTATGGGATGATGTGTATAAGGATATATACAAATACTGAACCATTTTACATAAGGGACCTGATCATTAGCAGGGTTGGTATCCATAGCAGTTTTGAAACCATCCTCAGAGGATACTGAGGGACAACTGTGTGGTGAGTTAATTAGAAAACAGCTCTGCTACAAGTGGCAGAAAACCAAAAGTAACAACTGTTTAAAAGAAGATAGAAGTTTATTTTTTTTCTGTAGCACAAATGGAGCCAGAAGATAAGCTACTCAAACTTGGCAGGGGACTTCCAAATCCTCAGGGACTCCAGCTGCTTCTACTTTGTGCCTCAACTGTTTTCTTCCTTGTGGCCAAACACTATGCTCAATCATGAGGTAGTCACAGTGTTCTGTTGAAATGTGGCTAGTCCTAATTGAGATGTGCCATGTTACTATACATCAAATTTCAAAGACTGTATAATAAAATAAAAATTGCTGGAATTAATTTGCCAGTTTCTATTTTCTTTAATGCGGCTATCAGAACATTTATAATTCACTTGGGAACATGGTTCTAGCATAGGTCCTTCCTAATGCTAGTAATCTGACAGTCCATAGTGATCTCTAAAACTGACTGACTTTTTGAGACATACCTCTTTTGGCCTGCATTGTCTGGTGCAGAAGGTCTATTTTAACCGTTGCAGTTCACTCTGGTTCTCTCTCTAAGCCAATATTGAAAACTCAGATTTTACAACACACTTGTGCCCTATTATCTAAGCCTAATAGGGAATTTTAGTCCATTTTATTTGCTGTATAAATGCTCTCAGGACAGAGAGTGATGGAAGCTGGATAGAGCAGAAGGAGCTGGGCTAGTGTAAGGTCTCAGTTGGAGTCATGCTTCAGCTTGATGCCAAGCTTCAAAGCATGAAGGATATACCAGAGCTGGTTCTACCTCAAGACAAGAGTCAGTCATTGGCAGGGGTTTGGCAGAGCAATTGCCTAGCATGATGACGTCCTAGGTTCAATTCTCAGAACTGAAAAATAAAAACATGAAAACTAAATGTTCTCATTGTGGCTTTTTCTATATTTCTATTTCACAGTATTGCTTTTAGATAAGTATGAAGGCCATCATTTCCAACCAGATTTCAGCCAGCTAAAAGAAGGTGGAAAGTGACAGGGAAACAATTGTCTTTTAAGGGAATTTCCCAGAGGTTGTACCAGTTTCTTTCTTTCTTTCTTTCTTTCTTTCTTTCTTTCTTTCTTTCTT
>NW_008480127.1:0-2197 GCF_000622305.1 Nannospalax galili
TTAAGTTGGGGTTTGGCCAGACTCCTGGCCACTTGTCTGCCCCTTGGGGATTCTAGAGGGTTCAGATTTGGCCACCTCATCCTGCTGCCGTAGCTGCATCCTCTAGAGGCTAGGGAGGTCATGGGTTTTAATCAGCCATGGTGGGAGGAGGTACACAGTGGCATTTCTAGGTTGTGAGCACAGCACCTTCAAAGACCTCTTTGGATGATGTTCTCCTCTCGTGGTCTAGCCTGAGATTTTATGCTCCCTAATTGAGTCTTTATTAACTTATGGGATCTGGGGATGAAATTAGAGCCCATCAGATGCAATCAGGTGGCACTGGGTCTTGATCCCGAGAGCACTCTTTGACCTCCTTGGGTTGAGGATGGCCCTAGACAGGTGTGCTCTGTATCAGATGGGCCTGTGTGTGAATCATGATACCACATCACTACCTAAGTGACAAACCATCCTGAGCTCTGGTTTCCTTATAAAATGGGGTAAACAGAACCCATCTTCAGGGCTTATCTTCAGGGCTTAGAGACCATGAAATAAGCATGTGACAGATGCGGTATTGTGTAAGGTGCAGACCTCCCCTCTTCCCTGCTTTCTGCCTCTGCTTCCTATTTTTCTTCCACCTGTCCCTGGCACAGAGCCAGGCTCAATACCCTACAATTGGTGGCAAACGAGAGGAGACAGGGTAAGCTGTAGCCAGAGGATAGGATGGAATGCAGCATTTCCCCATATCCCTACCCTTCCCTGCCCTCTACCTGCTCGTTGCTGGTGTAACTTTACTATTTCTTCCAGGGCTTCAAGGGACACACAGGTGATTCTGGCCTGCCGGGTCCTCGGGTAAGTGGATGGCTCACTTTTGAGGGCAGCTCAGGTATCCCAGAGCTGAGACTTGTGAAGAGAAGATTCCAGGGCTTCAGGCAGGGCAGTGCCTTGTTACTCAGAAAAGGACAGTGGACGCTCTAGCATGATGGCACAGTAGGCAGCATCATCCCACCTTTTAGTCTGAATCCTCTAGATGGTTCTTCTGAGGTGACAGTGGCATGTGGCCAAATTGGCCAAAACAGCCTGGACTCAGGTCACCTTGACTGTATCAGTTGTGTGTGGCCCCTGAGCCCTGTGTCGAGGAATAAACTGAGACCCAGTGTATGTGTGTGATTCTCCCAGTATCCTAGAGCTTGTATGTGGACACATAGGCCTTCTCAAGGGGAGAAGACCCCAGAGCCCTTTTCTTACTCTTTTACTCCTCTCTCTTCCTAGTACCCCAAATGGAAGAGACGGTGGGGGTGGGTGATGAGATTCCTTGACTGTTGTGGATGGCCAGGATGGAGGAGGCCTGTAGCCAGGAGATAGCAGGGCCTCAGGAAGACCCTCCTGACCCTTCAGCTGCTGGTCTTCCTGTCTTCCTTGCCGGGGAGGCACTCAAGGCTTCACACACTCTGTACTGTGACCCCAAGTTCTGCCCCAGACGCTCCCCTGCCCTGCAGGGGAAACTTCCTGCTTGACAGCCCTCTGGGTCTCTGCATCTGTCCATAGTCTCTGGGTGCTTTGGGTTTGAAGCAACTTGTAGTGGAAGCATCTCTGCCTCTAACTGCAGCCCTTTGTTCCTAGGGAGAGCCTGGTGCCACAGGGCCCCCTGGACCAGAAGGATCACCAGGAAAAGATGTAAGTAAGGTGCTGTGGATTGCTGGGGTTGAGGGAACAAGGGAGAAGCACCTAGGAGCCTGACCCCAGTGGTAGGAGGCCGTGCTGTGAAGGTACATAGGGGGTTGTCACAGAATCGGTGCTCGTAGAGGAGGCTTGGAGTTTTCCATTCAGGGGTCTGCCTACACATCACAGTTGATAGGTGGCTTTTCTGAATTCATCTGATTTATCTAGTATATCAATGATGGGCCCATCAGATCCACCTTACATAGATTTGAGAGGCATTTCATGGTTTCTCCCAGATTGTCTTTCCATCTCTCGATCTTTTCAGTGCTCAAAGCAATCCTTAGTCTCATATCTTCCTCACTCTGTCATCATTGACATAACCACAATGATTATTACCACCAATATCATTACCATATCACCACCTCATCATCACCCCATCATCATTACCACCAGCACCTCCACCATCACCCTTACTAGCATCTCTACCATCACCCTCAACATCACCACCTGTCTTAGTTTGTTCTTCATCGCTGTGACAAAATACTCTGACCACTACCAA
>NW_008480128.1:0-2197 GCF_000622305.1 Nannospalax galili
TGTGTGTGTGTGTGAGAGAGAGAGAGAGAGACAGAGACAGAGACAGAAACAGAGAATTGATCTCATTTGTTTTGTGATTTTTTTAAATTCTTTTTGGTGATGATATGGGGGATTGAACCCAAGGCCTTACTCATACCAGGCAAGTTCTGTACCACTGAGCCACATGCCAGGCCTTCTGCTGTGTTTCAAAGTGAACATCTTGTAAATTACCAGGGTTCCTCTGTTCTAGGACCTAAATGGTTAGAGAGGGGGCAATTAAAATATGAAGAATTATATAAAAGGTAACTCGTATGGCTTTATTCTTCTTTCTGGTGATACACCATCTATGTCATTAAGGGCAGAAGAATGAGGAGTAAAATTTAGGACTAAATAGTTTTTTGAGGAAACTTTCTAGAACTTGATACTCAACAAGGTATAGAAACTATAAAACTACTGTATTCAAAACATTCTTCAAGGCATTGTGGGAAGAGAAACAGGAAACCACGTGAACAAAACTAAGCCTGAGGACCTCCGTCCCTCGGTAGCAGAGCCAGGCCTCCATTGGTGCCGCCATTATAAAGCCACTTTTAAGAGAACGTGAGCTTCACGGGGGCAGAGCTCTGTCCATTCTGCTTCATAGAAGCATCTCCAAAGCCTGCCACATTGTTGTTCAACTGAATCGATTGAATAAATGCATTCATTAGCATAATTAGCCCCTGGAATGATCAAAGGGCTTAATGAAGAATTGGGTAAGTAAATGAGTCATCCCAGGCGATGAGGGCACAACTACCATCTAGAGCAGGTCGCAGACTTACTGATGAAGCAGTCAGTACTGGGCCTGCGGTAGAAGCCCTGCCCTGCCATTCACTGGGGTGGTGTGATTTGGGGAAAATTATTTTCTCCCTCTTCAGTGTGGTTTCCTCCACTATAAACTGAGTGCACTATTGACGCGTACCCCAGAGTTCTTATGAGAAGCAGTAAATACACAAAAATTAGTAAGTATAAGTCAGTGCTTGAGACCACCTGCCCTTCATGAATATCTGTTCTGAGTGTTTTATGTTTATTGACTCTTAATCCCCACAACACCTTTGGGAAGCAGGTACTATTAGGATCCTCATTCATAGTAAGTGATGTAGAACAGCATTTTCTCAGAATGAGATGGGTAAAGAGTGGAGGATTTTAAGGAGAGAAATAACATGCACAAATTCATACTTTGACAAGGTCCCTATAAGCAGGTTGTGGAGTCCAATGGGGCAAGGGCATCGGCAAGGAGACCAGTAGGAAAGGCAGCAGGAAATGGCTGAGACTTACTGTCAGTCTGCCCCAGCCTGGTGGTGGTGATTGGTGCTGTAAAGTTATTGGACTTGGAGTATCTTTGGAAGACAGAACTCCAAGGGTTGGCTGATAGAATATACAGGAGGTATGAAAGAGGTGAGCAGGACTGACCCCACGCTTTGGATCCAATCCCCTGGATGATGGAACGGCCATAGGCAGGAAGACCATAGGAGAGCAGGTTTAGAACGCACAGCTAAAGGAGCCTGTTTGACCCCAAACTGAAATGATGCGTGGGCAGCAGAAGTCCAGCGGTCAGAGGACAGTTCTGAGCTGGGGATAGGATTGTGAGAATCATCAGGCTATATTGTGACATGAACAGCCGTGTAAATGGATAAGATCAGAGAGAGAGAAAAGAGAGAGAGAGCAGAAGTTTACAACTGAGCCAAGTCTGTGGCGAGAAGCTACAAAGAGCCTAAAATGGACCAGGCAATGACAGTGAAGCAGAAGGAGACCACCAAAGAAAGAGCTCCCATGTCCGCACTGATGTGACTGGTGAAGGAACTGATGCTTACTGCAATGGTCCGCACCCTGCAGCTCAGATGCCCATTGGTCTTTCGTTGCCTACAACAACCTCTTGTTGGAAGAGGGAGATTTTCCAGATCTATTTTGTTAAACGACTTGCCTCATACTCAAATTGGACATATGTGTGAGACAGCCTGAGAAGTCATGCTTGGTGTGGTCAGCTGTCCCCTGGGATGCCTGGACGCAGGTCAGCCCATTAGGACTCTACGAGGGGAATCCTGAGCCAAGCGGATGGGAGCTGCCTGATGACCCCACTATGGAGAAAGAGTAATGGGGTGACAGCATGTTCTCTGCTTGGTCTCTTGATCCTAGAAAGGAGACTTGCTCTAGGGAGAGCTTCCTGAAATAGACGTGCTCTTTA
>NW_008480129.1:0-2196 GCF_000622305.1 Nannospalax galili
TAGTGGAATTCTACACTTTCCTATAACCTACCCACTTAATGTACCCACATACATATTTGAAAAGCATGTTGATTTGTGACTTTCTTTGTTCTCTTACTATAAAAAGTTCATGAAATTGCTACCTCATTAGTACATGGTATTTAGGGAAGCCTATCTTTATTCCAAGGCCATGGTCACTCATATTTAGCTCCAAAATAAACTCTTTTTGTCCTTGGGGGAAAAAAAAACAAGGTGGAAGGTGACTGAGGAATGACACCTGATGTGTCCTCTGCACCTGTACGTATACACACCTGCATGTATACACACACACAATACAAGGCAGGACTTAGGAGAGGTGGGCATTCAACATCTGTCTTCCCCATGTTTGGCCAGGTTCTAGGCCACTCTCTTAAGAACCCTAAATGTGGGGCTGGAGAGCTGGCGTAGAGGTTAAGAGCACTGGCTGCTCTTGCAGAGGAACTGGGTTCAGTACCTAGCACCTACATGACAACTAACAACCATCTGTAACTCCAGTTCTAGGTGACTCAACACCATCTTCTAGCCTCTTTGGACATTGTACAACATTGTGTGCTTACATGCATGCAGGCAAAACATTCATACACTCAAATAAAAATAAATCAAATTAAAAAAATATATAACCCTGAGTGGACATCAGTGGAAAGATGATGATGATGAATTATACTGGGTTCTCTGCTCTGGGGGCTTTGTGAAGCCCATTCCTTCACTTTCCTCCAGATCAGTTAGGTGAGTCCTCTCAAGAAGCAGGATAACTGAGACCAGAGCCCAGGGCTGTGGCTAGGACTTGGTCTTACCTTGTGCTCATGTCTGTGCTAGTGGCTAGACTCCTCCTAGGCCAGCTCTGTGGCACAGAGGCCTAGCTTGGGAAGGAAGGCAGGGCATTCTTCTCCAGGCTTTTAACCCCCATGTGTGTTAGAAGTGGTGTGCTGTCTGACATGCCATCAGAATTGGGAAGTTGTGGCAATCACTTAGAGACACCATCTCAACGTATACTATGCTATAAGAAAATAAGCAGCCCACCCATGCCTGCCCATCTGAGTCTGGACTTGTGGACATGCCTAAGGAGGAAGGAAGCTTTCAAAGTAAAAGATAGTCTCTGAAAAATATAAAAATGAGTAGCCCCCACCACCACCACCCAAACCCGGATCTCCGTTCACTTACATTGTGAAAGATGATCCTTTCCGACTGCCTGTCACAGCAAACTTGGCCTTACCAGTCAGTTCCGTGTACTTTGTATTAAAGGTTTAAAAATAGAACTACAGGGCCTTATAAAGAAGAGCTGAAACATGGCTGTCTCTTGTACGTACACACTGTGTAAAGAAAGGCAGTCCACACTGAGTTGTGTCCAACAATACCACATAACTGCTTGAAATGAGCTTCGGGTGCCCCCTGGACAAAGTTCACTCAGACAGGTGACATTCGAGGCTCCTCATGGTCTTGTCAATCCTTTACAGTCTCAGTGCCCTTAATGGCCCCTGTTCAGATGTGCCCAGCCTTAGATGGCCCTGCCTTCCTGGCTAGCTTGCTGGTGTCTTAGGGCCTTCTCCCCTTTATAGACCCTGCTGGAACACCACCTCCTGTCGTCTTTAAGGGCTGGATTCCTACTTGTTATTTGGGGCTTGCCTGGGGCCACCTTCCCTGCAAGGTTTCTCCGACAAAGTTCTTCCTTCTTCTAGGGATGAAAGGGACAAAGAAGAATTCAGGAATTCCCAGAATTAGGCTAAATGGTACGTCTCCGGCCAGTACAATATTTCCAAATGAAGACTCAGTCTTGGGAAGCACCGAAGCGAAAGCTCGTCAGTCGTGTGTTTGTCGGGGCTTCTAATGGGTATGAGTTGATCTCTTTCAGGCCTTGGACTTGCATGACTATTTCAGCATAAGGGACTTCAGAGTCCTACCAAGGCCTTCTAAAGTTCAGAACACCTCCAGTTAAATCTACCCAAAAATACAAGTCTGGAAGGAAAAAAATCTTATGGATGCCACCATTGGCCATTGCACTTCCTGGAACCAAACGGATTAGAATTCAACATAATTCGGCAGGTTAGCACAGGTCTGCCATCACAGTACTTGGGAAGTAGAGGCAGAAGGATCAGGAGTTCAAGGCTAGCTTTGGGATACATGAGATTTCATCTTTAAGAACAAAAAGAGACATCAACAATAATGACTAAAACCATTTCT
>NW_008480130.1:0-2130 GCF_000622305.1 Nannospalax galili
ACACACACACACACACACACACACACACACACACACGAACAAATACACACAAACAGAGTATTATTCAGCCTTAAAAAAAATGAATCTGGGGGGATGGAGAGAAGGCTCAGCAGTTAACGGTACTTGCTGTTCTTATAGAGGACCTGGGTTCAGTTCCTAGCACCCACATCAGGTGGCTCACAACCACCTATAAGTCTAGTTTCAGGGGATTCAACACTGTCTTCTAGCCTCCACAGGCACCAAACAGACAAGCAGGCACACACACATACACACAAATAAAAATAAGTAAACTTTAAAAAAAAAAAATTTTTTTGAAAAAAATTTTTTCATCAATTTTTTTATGTGTATGAGTCTTTCACTTGCATATATGTAAGTGCACTTGTGTCCAGCAATGCCCACAGAGGCCAGAAGAAGGCATTAGATCCCCTGGAACTTAGGTTACTGATAGTTGTTAGCTGCCATGTGGGTGCTGGGAACCAAACCCAAGTTTAGTTCTCTGTAAGATCAGCCAGTGCTCTTAATCACTGAGCATCTCTCTAGTCCCCAGAAATTAATTTTTTTTATAAAAACTTAAAAATCTGTCATTTTTTAGAGATGAAGAACATTACAATAAGTTAAATAATATAGAAACATCTTATGTGATCATGTATGTGGAATCTAGAACAGTTAAGTTCATTGAAGCAGAGTATGATGGTAACTGCCAGGGACTGAGGGAAAGTGAATGGAGGTGACAGTGCTCAGAGTATATAAAGGTCTGATCATGATGGAAGATGAATTAAGTTCTAATGTGACTTAGGGACAATGGTTAAAAATAATGCAACACATCATGAAACTTGCTAAGAGAGGTCTTAAATTCACATCATATATACACACTTCTCTTACGCTATAGAGACAATAATTGGCTAGAATATGGACATTGCTTTACAATGCATATATAATAGCAAAACATCAAGTTATATACCTTAAATATATATAGCAGTCATGTCAATGACATCTCAAAGTTATTTAAATTTTTTTAATTGATTTTTAAACCAAACACACAACTATAAGCTGAAATCAAAGACTACCAAGAAGTTTAGCAAATGCTTATAAGTACAACACAACCTCTTTCTGTACATACTTTATAATGTTATCTACATTGATGATTTCTCCAGCACCAGGTATCAAGGGATGAGCCTGCACTCCTTCAATACCTTAAATAGAAAATAATTATTAAAATATCGTATGTTAAGAAAAAGTTAAAATTGTGAATACAATTATGACATTTATATTTACCCTTTTCCTGTTGTGATACCATTGTGCGTTCATATTTGCCATGATTTAAATCCTTTAGTACTTGCATTAATTCTGTAATCCGAGCAGTAAAACTAAAATTTAAAAAATGAAAACCATAATCAAAATTCCAGACTATTCTTACATCTTTTACATTAATTTAACTGAAGTTTCTAAAATTATAATGTAGTTTAAAGGACATAACCTAAAAGAAATCTGATCAACATAAAATACCAATGAGACCATGCATGTCCTATTTTGCTTCAGTAAGGGAAGAAACAAGGAAATACAAGGTTTCCTGGCATCTTCATCTCAACAGCCCTTCATTAAGAGGTAAGACAACAGTATTTGTTTGCTGTTAGAACTTTAAGAAAGTTTCCCTTGGATGCAAAAGCATGCCTGCTGGTATGCATCTCGGACCCAGCAGTACCTGCTAGAATGACCTACTGTTAGGTATAAATGAGGCCTTTCTATCCAAGGGAAGAACACACTAGATGCACACCAAATGCATACTGCTTCCCTACAAACAGGAAGAATTGAGGGTTTTCCCTCTTTCATATTCTGAAGAGAGGAAAAAGATAAAGTGAGCGGAGAGATAAATAATGCTTAGATGATATGAAAAACCAGAGAGAAATGTATTATTTCAAAGTCGTACTGAAAAATATACGTACAACAGTTATACAAGTGCATATGTAGAGCTGAAAGCTATATCACAAAAAAACACAGTGCCAGGCAAGAGAACCCTCACTTTCAGTTGCTGGGCAAGGTAGTCCAAGAGATTCCCAAAATAACATAGGCTGCCACAGTCCTTGATTGCCTCCTGGAACTTGAAGGTAATACCCTATTGCTGAAGACAGG
>NW_008480131.1:0-2081 GCF_000622305.1 Nannospalax galili
ACTTACATACATGCAGGCAATACACTCATATACATAAAATAAAAATAAAATTTTTAAGGTAACCCCACTTTGCTCTAGTTGACTGTACTGTGCATTGTGCTTCACTCAGTGGCTCTTCCATCCACCCCACTACTAACATTGAGTCAGGCAGAACACCCTTATCCAACTGCACCTACACTTCAAGGAAGTTCACTGTTTCTATAGTACCAGAAAAGAAACTTATTTTTGAGAAATGTCTAACTGAAACTTTTTCTTATCTGGCCTACCTCTGGTATGATGTAATTGTGGGTTTTTACTTATAACCCTAAAATCTACCCTGCCCTCCTTGTTGAGAGTTCTTTCTAGAATTAGCCTGCTCTTGACCACAGGCTAATAAATGGACTCTTAATTCAACCATCACTATATGGCATTCATCTATGACTCGAGTCGGGTACAACAAACATACATAAGTCTTATGCACATTGTCACAATTGCTGTGAATTCCTATGAGTAACTACCCTGCTGTCTGGAAAACAGTGTTTCCTGTGGTCATCCACCACCTCTGGGTCTTATAGTCTTTCCTCCTCCTCTTGCACATTTTTTTTACATTTGTTATTTATTTGTGCGTGTTTGTACACACATCTGAGCATACTTGTGCCAAGTCAAGTATGGAGATCAGAGGATAACTTGTAGGAGTGTGTTCTCTCCTTCCACCATGTGGTTCCCAGGGATTGCACACAGGTTGTCAAGCTTAGCAGAATGCCTTTACCCACTGAGCCATCTTGCCAGTCCCAACTCCACCTTATTTTTGAGACAGAGTGTCTCACTGGTTGGGTCTAGCTCTTGCTAGACCTGTCTCTGTTCCCCAGTACTAATGTTACAGGTGCATAAGCACCCAGCTTTTCCACGGGTGCTAGAGATCTGCAGTCTGATTCTCATGCTTGCCCAGCAATCACTTTACCTGCTGAGGCATCGCCTCACTTCTTAGGTTACACTTTCTTTAACACACATTCATTATAAGTCTCTGAGCTGTATTGGTTCTGGATCTACTGGTTCATTAAGCAGGAAGGTCCAGCCCATTGACTGTGTTCCCAAACCAGACCCCTAAATGATAACAGTCTTGTAGTCTTCCCCAGAAAGCAAATGCACCCTGCCCTTTGTACTTAACAACTGTGAACATGTTCTGTCATTTCTGTTCTCTCAGTAAGCAAATGACTCATCAATATAAGCGGTAACCAGGTCACAGAGGAAGCTGAGGGGAGGCTTCCAACTTCTGAACTGGTCTCACTGGTAGGTCCAAGCTGGTATGTCAAGGCAGTGAGGCCGTTCTGTCATGGAAACACACAGCTACCATGGACGAAAGCAAAACTCTAGTCAGAGCAGATGGCAGTGGTAAATGTTAATTAACATTTAATGATGCCAGATGAGCATGGGGAACTGAAGGGTCAAAGTAAACAGCTTACTTCCTTGGTTGCTTTTATCTGAAAACTCAACTTTCTTGTTTGGCGGATCCACACATTCCATAGGTTACTCTCCCTCAAACGTAAGATTCCTAGAGGGACAGAAAGAAGCACTGTCCATACATAACATACAGGGCACCAGTTCTAGCTTGGGGAGGCCTGATACAGGCCTCTGGCTCCTCACCTATGTCTCTCCCGTGTCTTCAATGTCATATAGGGGTTCCTAGACTGATTCCTAGTATACACTTCTCAACTCCTCCTCCTCTACAAACACAAGCTCAAATATCTATTCCATCTAAAGGACTCCCTCATCTCCAACCTCATGCTCCTAAAATTCTACAGTCAGGGACTGTGGGGTGGCTCAGCTGATAAAGAACTTGCCACCCAAGCATGAAAATCTGAGTTTTATCCCCAGAACCTACTTAAAAACCAGGTACAATGGCATGGGCCTGTAACACCAGTGCTGGGGAGGCAGAGACAGGTGGATTCCTGGGGTTCGCTGGCCAGCCAATCAGGCCAAATCAGCAAGTTAAGGTCAGTGAGAGACAAGGTAGAGAGCAATTAATAAAGACACTGTGTGTCAACCTCTGGCCTACACACAGACACACACACACACACACACACACACACACACACACACAC
>NW_008480132.1:0-2199 GCF_000622305.1 Nannospalax galili
CTTGTGGACCGGTGGCCAACGACCCACGAGGAAAGGGAGAGACCCCACACATACTAAAATATATAAGAAAATATAGGAACTTCAGATGCAAGCCAAGAAGACATCACAAATGCCAGCAAGAAAACAGACTCAAACAAGGAAAACAACATAAAATGACAAGATCTTGTAAAATAAGGTTCTTTTTGTGCACTGTGACTGGATATTTTGGGGCACATAAATACTATCCCCTTCTCCAGAAACCTGTCTGTGTTTAGCACCTTTTCTCTGTCTTCCCTGGGATGTACTGAAGCTTATGTGCAGTCAGGTATAAGAGAGCAGCAGGGCTAATAAGGATTCTGAGTTGAAGCTGCCGTGTCTTCAGCTCACTCAGCCAATTTGTATCCCCTATTGATGAGTTTATTCTCACTTTACCTTCCATTGCAATGTACTACAGTCACCATGGAGGACTTTTACAGTGCCTGGGTGAGACAACTTCTTGGCCTACATCTAACAGGGCTGCTTGGAAATTTTATGATTCCGCTTGGTTCCAGACTGTGGTAGTGGCATATAATATTAGGAAGAAATATGTGGAATCTGTGTATATGATTATATCCTTATTTGTGCCCTTCCTCAGGCCACAAGTTACATGGTTTCATGATTATAGTCTACAGGGTGGTTGTGGGGCACTGGAACTCAGTGAGTTTCCCATAGTAATCCTTTGGGGTGGTGGCAAGTTGTTAAAAATGTTTATCACTCTCAGGTAAACCAAGGGTTAACTCTTCATGACAGTCTTTTGGTTAAATTTTCATACAAGATTTTTCTTCTAATCCATTGGGTAGTAGGGCATGCATTCTGGAACATTCTGTAGCTTTTCGTGTGGAAGCTTCGCTTTTTCCTATAGGCCTGATTCCAGAGTCAACAACCCCGCACTTAAGTGGAGAAATGGCTGTAGCTGCTTATTGGTCTGGCCAGGGGACTGAGATACAAGAGCTGAAATGTTACTAAAAGATAAGGCCCAGTATCCCAGGGTCAGAATGAATCCCAGAGTTTTCACCCATTGCTGTTTTGAGTTTTCCCTTTTTTTGCTGATTTTCCATACCTTTTCAGCAGATACTTTAAAGATTGAACAGCGTGCTGTCTACCCAATTCCGTTGAGGTAGTAAAAAGGAGACCATCTCCATATTGGCCATAACTCTCAGCGTGTTTCAGATCCTCTACATCTAGGTCTGGACTTGGCCAGATTTATCAGTGTTTGAGCATCTCTAATGCTTGAGGTAGTACAGGCAAGGAAGTTACTGGGCTTTCTGTCAGGTGTTGCCCCATCAAGAGAAACACAAATTGAGGAATTCAGAATCTTGGTCCAAGGGAATGCAGAAAGGTAATCCGGACTACCAGTCAGTTTCAGAAGGTACTTGTGCCAGAAGGGTATGGGGACTAGAATCCACCAGGTGTAATGGAGTGACCGTCTTATCAATAATTCTTATGCCCTTTACTATTCTGTAAAAGCGGTTAAGCTTCGGAATAGACAATACTGCAAGCTTACAGGGAGAGTTATCGCACAGAAGGGGCTCCTCTTGTAGAAATTTGTCCTTAGTGGGCGTAAGTCTGACAATCTCATTAGGACTGAAGTCATGTCCTCTTTTGTATATGAAATGAATAGGACATTTTAGTTTGACTTAAATGGGGTAGGCTGACATTGCTTGACCTATGATGTCTGAATCCCACCATTTGGATCTGTACGCAAGTGTATATTATCTCTTTTGGGCTGTCCTTGTCTTCTGAATACCTCGTTGCAGGTAGCTCCTTCTGTCTTACAAACAGGCCAATATTTTCTATCAAAAGCCCCCTTCATAACAAAGGGATGGTCTATGAGCAGAATGACCGAAATGTTTTGTTTATGCTGCCATCTGGTGAGCAAATGTGAGAGTGCTTTATGGGTATTAAAAGACTGAAACGGTTTGCTTCTGCTGTATTTGTTGGGTTATGCTGCCACCTTGTGGACAAACTGAAAATGTTGCTGCAATCGGATTTTGTCTTTGCTGCATTCAATGATCCTATGCTGCCATCTTGTGGCCAAATGGGAGAATACTTTATGAGTACAGGTAATTGATAAAATCTAGTTATGGTCTTTAGTTAAATAGATTTTACTTAAATATATCTTCTATAAAATTTTATCCACAATTTATGAGTGCTTCTTATGAAAAAATTAAATTTATTTTT
>NW_008480133.1:0-2200 GCF_000622305.1 Nannospalax galili
AGTTAGGGAGTATAGTCATGTCTACTGTAATACCCATGGAGTTCTGACACCAACAACCAGCATTCATGCTTAGATATATTTCTGTGTGCTCAATATAGCCAGATAACAATGGCTTTTAAATCTTGAGTGTTTTTCCTCTCTGTTGCTATCGCAACAAATGAAGGCAATTCAGGCTGTGTTTACTGGAAATTTATAAGTGAGTGCAGAAAGCAACAGAGAGGTTGGAGTAGTTAGTGTTTTTTGGAGTATACATAATACTTGAAGAGCATGGCTCAAGTCTTAATCCCTGTTACCAACTCAGAAGGAACCAAAGGGCATTTGCAGCAGATGGGACAACTTACCCTTCCCACTTCCACGAGGTTGGTCACCATGATGATGCTTGCAGTGTTTTCATGCCACACCATCCTCCAGAAGTCATAGATGGTCTCCTGCATGGGCCCTGCAGCAGAACAGAGCAAAAACTTTAGTTCCCATTGCTAAGTCTGCAATTGGGGTATTGTTGAGACTTCAAACACATCTATCAATACCCACTTACGAATTCCTCCCTTTTAGATGGACACTACTCGGTAGCATCCATACAGAAAGGCACTCTTTCTAATACTGCAGCTATAGAAATATCCAATCATTCATTCACGGCTGAAGTTTTTCATGTCATCAAATATTATCTGCATTTGAGCTCTTTTTACTCCTTTTAAACTACTACTTTGAAAGAAAGTTATTTCTCCATCATTTAGCGATTTATCTCCATAATACTCAAGAGTGAAATTTTAAAAAATGGATAGCATTACTCTTCCTGCTAACAGTTGGCAGATATCCCAGGGAAGCAGTTCATAGAACGAAATGAACCTCTATAGGAAAAATGGCCTTTTCTTGTTCCTAATATTTTTCTTATTTGGTGCCATCTGTCAAATTAATCCATTTCCTTTTTCACTTGACGTTCTAAAGTGAGAGAAAAGTTAGGAGTTTCAATCGACTATACTTTTTCTCACTGAACATAAAGATTCCCGGCAAAACATGGCCAGGCATCTGCTACCTTAGCCTGTGAGATCTGAGCATTCAAAACCTTTCCCTGTGCCTTATCAAAAAAACAAAACACGGTAGGGTAGGAGGGTGGGACACATATTCTGAGATGCCCATGCTGGTGATATCACTAGTGTGGAAAGCTGTAATTTAAATATTCGTTTAATTCAAATCTTTATTCTTTTACATGTATATGACGTATTTTGATCATATCCATCTCCTGTTCCCCTCCAACATGGCCCCCTTCCAACTGCATATACACGTCCTTTTATTTTATTTTATTCTATTTTATGATCATTTTTGCTTTTTTGAGATACGGTCTCCCTTAGCCCCAACTGGCCTGGAACTGGCTATGTAGACCAGGCTGGTGTTGATCTCACAGAGATCTACCTGTCTCTGCTGAGTGCTGGAATTAAAGGCATGCACCACCATGCCTGGTTTGTACCTTTTCTTTCTGAAAAATAATCCAGAGTCCAATTAGTGCTGCCTGTATATGTATAGGGTGGGTTACTGACTAGAACGTTAAGAAAAAAATACCAAAACTCTAACTCAAGCTCATGCATACTTGAGGGCAACAGTATGAATCTTTAGAAACCACAAAGAAATGCAAGGGAAAGAAAGAAAAGCAAAGGTCAAAGACTTGAGAGTCACATGCTCTATGAAAAATCACACTAATGCTTGGACCATCCTCAGAACCACCATCTTCCTGTATTACAATGTCTTAACACCAAAAGATTATTGACTTTGCAGATCAGGTATTTGAATTTGAGGTGTATGTGTACGTGCATGTGTGTGCGAGTGTGTGTTTCTGTGTGTCTGTGTGTGTGTTGCAAATTAGTCACTTTCAGCCTCAGTATCTTCTTTAGATGTCATCAATTATATTAACACCTCTTAAAGCTATTTTAAGGATTATTGGAATTGATGCATTTTATAAACAAAGCAATAGAGGGGAAACAAGGTACATTTAATATATTAAATACATTAACGGTCATCTCTAGGCTTAGGTCTGGACACTGAGCAATAACAGCATGCCTAGGGATCCCTCAGTAGCCCGCATTCCTCTTGACCAATCAACGACTGACTGAGGTGTAATTAATTCTTCCTATTCCTTCATGTCAGGCCTCCTTCCCCTTGCTACCAATCCTCCCCAGGTACATGGAGAACACAGCCCTATCCTCCT
>NW_008480134.1:0-2190 GCF_000622305.1 Nannospalax galili
TTGTACTCAATGAAAAAAATACCTTTCTATCAATATTTTAAAGACAGGGATTTTTTTTTTCCTGTCCCAAAGTTAAAGCAGCACTCTTCCATCAGTGTTTATCTCTTATTTTATCTTGAGTCTTGATACAGAATCCTCAAGTGTGGTTGGAAAACAAATGTATGACAATAGCCAGGTGTCCATTTGAAAAGCGGAAAACAATGTAAGGAACAGAGACTAGCCTGTCGTTAGATACCCAGCTAGATATCAGTGGTCTGGTGTGACAGTTGAAGGCAATGGAACTGAAAAGGTATGTTAAACAAAGCAAAGCGCTAGTGCTTGCAGGAATCCAGGACATCTTGAAGATGGTAATTCATGTCAGAAAACAATGGACCATCAAATAATAGCTAGTCGAAGAGCTAATTGGTCATTCGAAAGAAAGAAATCTGAACTACTACTATATCCCTATATCCATCTGTATATCGACCTTTTGTGTTTCTTTAAGAGAGTCTCATTATATATCCTTGGCTGGCCTGGAACTTGCTATGTAGACCAGTCTGGCCTTGAACTTGTGGCCATCCTGCCTCTGCCTTCTGGTAGTACTATATTTATTGTACTAAAATTAGTCCCAAATAAAGGTTTAAATAATAATAATAATATATAAATAATATATATACACATATCCTGAAGAGAGAATGACATTTGACCAAGACACATAACTAGAGCTATCTATTGTGTAAGGAAAGGTGTGTGAATATATGTAAATTTAAGCAACATATGCATACCATTCTTGACCAAATTGGTATAGATAATACAAAAAAGGCTTAAAAATGGGCACTTTTCTATGTTGGTCAGCATGTGAGCTAACATAACCCTCTTTCTGCCCAATCTGTCAGTCACAGGTAGCATGGACTTTAAAGCTTTCACCACATGAAACTTTTCTTTCATCAGAGATTAGAGGGAATTAGAAAATTTCCATTATTATTTCTAGAGCGTAATCCGACAAGACATTGTTTCTGTGCATTGTGCAGTTACTGTTCTCACTAACATTTTATTAAGTAATAAATGGAGGAAATACAAGGAAGAAAGCTCCTGTCAAGAATGAGAGAAGTTCTAACCATCTGCCTTTGGAAGAAGTTACCAGTACCCATGGGGCTCGATCCACTGCAAATCTGCTCTCTTTATCATCCGTTTCAAAATGGGGCATGTTAATTTAAGCATTTGAAACCAAAACAGAAACCTCATTAGCAAGACACTAAGAAAACAAGGTGGGCTCTATACAAGAATACTACTTACATCAGCCCAAAACGCACATGTCTAAAGTCAGAAGCCCCAGTACATCAGAACCTGATTTGGAAAAAGGATCATTT
The DNA here is from genome assembly GCF_000622305.1 of Nannospalax galili. Lineage (NCBI taxonomy): Eukaryota > Metazoa > Chordata > Mammalia > Rodentia > Spalacidae > Nannospalax > Nannospalax galili. The sequence goes on from NW_008480134.1 coordinate 1,350, forward strand.
CAGAAGTATAATAGTTTGTTAAATAAAGATGATTTTTATTATAGTGGTGTGCTAATTCACTGGTTGAAGTCTGTATAAAGAGAAGACATTTGGAAAGACATGCGCATCAAAAGAATTCCACAGGATGATTGACAAAACACTGTCTTACACCAAGGAATTCCTGAACCTGCCAGAAAACCAGCAGCTAGGGAAGAGGCAAGAATCAAGTACTCTCCTGCAGCCCTCAGAAGGAGCCAATTCTGTCAACACCTAGGTTTCCAACTTTGAGTTGTCAGACGTGCTAGACAATAAACACCTATGGTTTAGACTGGCAGTTAATGTAGTCATAATAAATTAATATAGAGCTATATAGAAGAAAACATGCAATGTGTATTCACATTTATAAAAAATTAAAAGGACTAGTCAAAAACCACTTGACTGATCATATTTAATGCTTTGAATTCTTTTTTTCTGTGAAAAAAAAATTAACAACAAGGGATTAGACCAGAAAGGGGAATAATCTCTGTCTTCATAAAATTCTCAAAAGTATAATAGTTATCAAAAATTTAAAGCCACATATCCTTTTACTTATAAATTCTACTGGAAAGAAAATTCTTTTTTACAATATAACTGACAAATACAAATAAAAATTTTTTTAAGTATGAGCACTGAAGCATAATTTATATTAAAGGACTAGAACTTACTTGTATCTACTTTGAAAAGGTTAATAAATATTATTCATGTGATGAAGTTAGGTAGTACAATGTATAAGTCTACAGACTTTAAGTTGCATAAAATCTACTTGGATCTCTTTTTTTTTTTTTATTGGTCTTTTTGAGACAGGGTCTCCCTGTAGCCCCAG
>NW_008480135.1:0-2201 GCF_000622305.1 Nannospalax galili
AGCCTCAGCTACATACTGAGTTTGCAGACAACCTGGGCTGCCCTGTCTCACAAAGGAAAAAGGTACTCAAGAGCAGTCTTTAAATGGAGATGTGTTGTGTGCACCTAAAATCCTGTGATTTCTGTTCCTCTATCTTACGACTTATTCTGGAAGTGCCAAACAAATGAGGGTTGCGAAAGACAGAGAGAGGGTGAGGTTAATGGACCAGAGATGCAAACAGACCTTACAACATTCAACAGTGCCCACCATCAGGAAAATGCAAACGGAAGCCTCAATGACACACCGTTGCACAAACACCAAAATGACTGGCAGAAATGCAAACGTACAGCATCCATACATACGTAAATTGAATCACCAAGTGCTGGTGAGAATGCTGAAAAGCTGTATCAGATGTAGATTGCCAGTGGGAATATAAAGTGGTCCAGACAGCCTGGAGAAATAAACAACATTTTCTTACCAAACTGAATCTAGCCTCTTCATGTTAATTCTCCAATTCACCCTCAGACAAGTGTCCCGGAGGAACAAAATTTTACATTCACCGGGAATCCTACACAGAACTTGAGCATGTAATTTCAACTACTCTAGAGGCTGAGGCCGGGCGATGAGATGTTGAAGGTGTATGCTGGAACATTTCCAAGAGCCTGTATCAAGACAGACACTAAAAAGTGCCTGGAGCTACAGCCCTCACTCAATCCCAGTGCCCGGTACACACTCAGCAGAAAGTAACACCGATGTTAAATGAGCTTTATTTGTAGTCGTCTAAATTTAGAAACATCAGGATTTCTGTAGTGGTGGCTTCTAGGCATAACATTACATGTGTTAAGGAATACAAGGATATTGATAAACATTGTTTTTCCATGTACACCTGTGTAGGGACCTCCCAGTCTCCAAAACTACGTGAGTCACTTCCTAATGCATCCCCTCTCTTCCATCTCTACCTCTCTCTTTACATGGCTGCACACATATATGTGTATATATATATATGTACGTCTGCGTGTATATATGTATCTACCTATCTATATGTCCTCTATTGATCTGCCATTCTGGAGAATCCTGATACAGTGTTTGCTAATAAATAAATGATGGAACTTAGTGTGGCGGTGCGTGGATGTAATACCAATACTGAAGGGGCTGAGCCAGGCAGATTGTGAGTCATGGCTAGGCTGGCCTCTAGAACAAGTCCCTGTCTCAAAGAATTAAAAAGAGCACAAAATGAATGTTTACACCGTGGTGCACCAATAACACGGAGAGCTACTGATAGGGCAAACATACTCAGAAAGACAACTCTGTGTACATGCAACTTGACTGATTCTTGAAAACTTACACTGAATGAAAAATTTGAGCACAGGAGTAAAAAATGTTTATGCGGTCAAACTGCCTTCTGAATACTTACCGTTATACCTGTAGATTAGCAGAGCTCTCATCCCTCGTTAGAGAAGCTTCTAATCACAGTGAATGGAAGTTAACGGAGTCTCAAAACTAGTCAAAGTATAGAAAATAAGTAATTGTGGCGTGCTCAGCCTCGAGTGGAATATGTGTCTCATCCCCTAACCCTAAGGTTTAAGGAAAATTGCAGAAGGCACGTGAAAAGTTTGGAAGAGTCTGAGGTCAGGGTGGACTGTTTCAAAACAGTGTCTTCTGGAAATGTACCAGGGCCGTTGTACTCATAGACTCACAGCAGCTGTGGCTGCCTGCACGAGTCCTCCGCAGGAGGAACACAACATTCAAGAACGTGTGGGAGAAGAGCTTGCAAGGCAACACCTACAGCTCATATGTATTGGCAGTTGATGACAGTTGGAGGAGGGAGAGTCGGTTTTCTCAGTGAGTGTGGCCTCTCCAAGCTCTAGTGTATGGCCCTCTATCCATGGACAATTGGGCAGTACTAATGGGTTACAAAGAAAAAAGATGGTGTGAAGTGGCTGCAAAGGGTGTCTGGGAGAAGTGGCCAGGGGAGCAGGGGCTGTGTGGATCCATTATAACACGTATTACATTTACAAAGTAAAGATGAATAAAATAATATTTATAAACAATGATTGGTACATGCTTTCATCTGAGATACAAAGTTTGCATGAAGAAGCTGCATTGGAACTTAGAAAGAATCGAGAGGAAAGCATAAGACAAGCAACGGTGAAAAATTGGAGATAAGATTTGGAACTATATCCCAATCAAAATGCTGGTGACATACTTCACAGAATTAGAAA
>NW_008480136.1:0-2204 GCF_000622305.1 Nannospalax galili
CCCACACCAGGGAGCCCAGCGCGTGCGCACTATATTGCTGCCATAAAAACATACGGTAGCAAGTTATGAATGAAAGAAAGAGCTTTATAATTCTACTAAAATTATAAGTACAAAATGCTATTCTATTTAGTGTTCAAATGTTTGAAAACCAATTTTCTGCTGTCTTTGAAAGCAGGAAAAATATGTGTGCCTTTGTTCTCTGTATTTAATATTGTTTTGGTCATCCCTTGTGTGCAGTAAGCAATTAAAGGAGAAAAAACATATAAGAATTAAAAAATAACGTAGGCTGGGATTATAGCTCAGTTGTAGAGTACTTGTTTAGCATTTGTGAGATGCTAAATTTAAACCAGAAGATAGTTATGCCCCAAACAATCATGCTCCTTTCGCAAGAGTGCATTGTAACCAGTTTGTTATGCTCTTTGATGGTTTCCCATAGAAGCCTGCATAGCACCTTCTGGCACTACGTATGCTAGCCAGGAGGCATAGAGTCCAGCTCACTTCCGAGTTGATTTCTGTGTCCTATTATCAACTTGTGTGCCAATAGGGTATTATCCACTAATTCTGCTGGTGAAGATAAAACAGTTTTGTTTTGGGAGCCTCTGGTAGCTATCTGGTCAACAACTCATAAGGAGACATCTTGCACCTAGAACTGAGATTTCTGTTTAAAAACTGACTTCTGGGAGAAGCATTACCCACCCACAAGGAGCACCTCTGTTCAAACTGATTTTTTAATTATATGTTTTAGTTACATTTCATGTTGTTCCTTGAACCAGTTGGTTTATATACAGCTTTTTTATATAACCTTAGTTTTGGTAACTCTCTCCCCACATTCCTTTGCTCCAGCCCTATTTAAATATTTCCACGTGGAATATTGCATTTTCTGCTTTCATATCATATGTGTTGACTGTCTTCTCGGCTTCCCTTAAATCTCTCTCCCATAGCTTCTTTATAGGCTTTGTGGCCTCTACAGATTCTCAAACTCAAAAGAACCTCCCAAAATTAAAGCTACGGTCCCCATATGAAATAGAACTTGGGGAAGTTATAGGCCCTCAGGAGTGGGTAGGAAATATACTGTTGTTGTAACTGATGTTCAGCTAAATGAATATATGGTTAAGCATTTAAGTTTATAACCATTGACTAGTGCCCATCTTCGCTTTTGAAAGAAAAGATTCCTTATCCAGTGGTATGTGATTAGTTTAGAAACTCACAATTGCTCAGAGTGCTAAGATTTAGTGCCCGTTGGTTATCAGTGATAAATGGGACATCTATATCACCCTTTACAAAGACCAGGGAACATTGTGGAAGAGGTTGTAGAGAGAATGTTACAGATACAGGATGAGGAGGAGCCTTCTGTATGTGTCATGACTGTTGTAATCATGAACACAAACAGCTGTTTTTGTGTTAAGAAGCCCTTCACATTCCATTGTGAGTTGGGGGTGGGGAATCATAAGGCACCACGCCTCCCTGAGGAGTAATTGGCCTTTAATAGTTATTGAAGGGAAGTACTGTCATTCTTCACTGGTATAGTATTGGATAGGTGTGTCCATTCAATGATCAGCAACAAAGGGATATCTCTCTAGCTTCCCCTCCCCCACTCCCCTCGTTGACTGCAAACTGTTTGAACCTAAGGCTCACAGTAGGAAGGGAGGAGCAGAGGGAGACAGTGACCCTTCCCACCCAATCAAATTAGTCTTACCTGTGTGAAAGGGCGGGACTAATGGGAGACACCGTGGAAGGGAAGGAGGCTCTTCAACACTTTGTAAGAAAGTTTATTGATATTGTTCTAGGAACCAAGCAACTTTATTCAAACATATTCACTAATAAAATCCTCTTTCAGTAATCATTGCATTCAATTTTATTTTTCTTTTTGTGATACTTTATCTGGTAGATTGTTAATGTAGATAATGATCTCTGCTGGAAGAGTTGTTAACACATGATTATTTCTGATGATAGGTTGTTAATATACATAAAAAATTCTAAATTACTCTTTTATTTCATGTATATAAGGAATATTTTAGTAACTGTTGTTTTATTCAAAATAGTGGCTCAACATATTTGTGTGAATAACTGACATTATGATATTTTAAGATTCTGGTCCACAAACTTTTTTTTCTCTGTAGTCCCAATTCCAAATAGTTCCAAAGAAAAACAATTTCAATTTATTTGATATTTAGAAGCAAAATTTCCTAAGACCAATGTAGATT
>NW_008480137.1:0-2195 GCF_000622305.1 Nannospalax galili
GAGACCCACATCCCCAAGGCTGTGGTTCCTTTATCCAGCCAGACTACACCAATTTTGTCATGCAAATTCCCTCTGGGTCTCCCGAACTATCAAGGAAACCATATAACATATCTTCACATGCCTTTATTAACTTACAAAGGAATGAGTACCCAGTGCCCAGTGCTTAGCCCCGCACCACACTGTGGCTCAGAGCCCTCTATATGAGCATGTACCATGCCCATAGTCACCACTAGAATTCGCTCACACCTCCAGGGCCAGTGATCTCGCCCCAGTTACACAAGAGTCAGTCCATTCTGTCCTTGAGCTGCTGCAGCTGGCTGCTTGTTCCCCATGCCACGCATGCTACCCGTGGCTCATGGCTTCCATCCCAAAATGGCTTCCAGAAGTCCCTCAGTAGTCCATGCTCTGCAGCAGGCTCCACCTCTTGGAGGACCAGGTCAATTGGGAGACAGGCCTCAATATCATACAAAGGAAGGGAATTGAGATCCAAGCACTCCTGAAACATAGGCACTTTCCACACATTTAAAATATAACTGCAGAATAATGAAAGGTGATCAAAACCACAAATTTAAGAAAAACTCAATCACCAAACACTAGATACACAAATACTGGCACAAAAATAAATACAACACAGAAAATGAGAAAACATGTTTCCTCCAAAAGCTATGAATTCCATGAGCTAGAAGTCTTTCCAGACCAAGCATGCAAAATAATCATTATAACTCTCTCCAAAGAGAAGACGTTAGTATACTGCAGGTATAGAAGAATATGTCATAAATGAAATATGGAAATCAACCCAAGATACCAAAATTGAATTCAAGGAAGAGTTAGAATTACTGAAGAAAGACAAACTGAAAAGATATTGGAAATGAAAAATTCAATATGACAGAAAAAAAATTGACCAGTCAAAAGACTTAACAGTAAAGTGAATTGTACATTAAACCAAAACTTGAGGCCAGAAGATAGTAGATTTGGCTCACTCTTCACTCCATAAATGTCAATGGAATTAAGAAAGAAGAATATGAACATAATGCAGGAGAAAATCTCTTAATATTTACCTTTTAATAATTCAAACCACCATGAGGACTAAGAAAATGAAAAGCATACATCTCTGTAGCAGAGACAGGGAGGAAAGGGACCCAGCAGGATCCATCAAAATCTGTCAGGACTTATCAGGAACCAGACATTGTGCCAGGTCCCTTCCATTGATTCCTTCAGGAAGTGCTTGAAGAGCTGGAGTCAGGCAACCTACTCACAAAGAAGCTGCATAGAAGCCCGAAATCAAACAGCCAGGAAGAGAAAGGACTGTGTTTAAACGTATTCATGGTATACCCAAGGCCATTCTTTCCCACAGTATTCATTCTGCTGTGATTAAAAGCATTCTTTGCTGGTCAGACCAGCAGCAACCAGAGAAATGGAGGAATCTTTATCTCCATCTGCCAGCACCGGAATAACCCCCAGTAGAAAGCAGAGCTCACAAATACCTGTTGAATGCAGTATTTCAAGGCAAAAATTTAACATCTGAGTATTTTGATGAAGTAGATGGCGGTGAAATGGTTCCAAGTGTCAAAACGTTAAGCGAGATAGTGGCAGACACTCGTACGGGTACGCGAACTACCAGCTCCCAGATTATCCACACCTGTAGCACAGTTTGCCATCATTTCTTGGCATGCTTGAAAGTCAGATGCCCTTTGATGTCTAAAATTGAGTTATACATTAGACTATGCATATTTTTGGCTTCAAAGCACAAGGTTGCTTGAGAAAAACCAAGTAAAGGAATAGTTTCGTCATAAAAAATTGTCATTTAAAATTTATTTAATGCAGGCACTGAATATATTGTAGTACAAATTTATAAGCACATATAACTTGTAAGTTTGCACCCCCTGAAAATGCTTGGAATTGCAGTGGTATTACGGAATAAGTTAAGATATCATTTATTAGTAGATCGATATTTTTCCCTTTCAATTATTGGGTGTGTGTTTTGGGAAACATTATTCTAGCTTATCAAAATTATATAGCATATGTAAAATTCTGGATGTGAGAAATAGGAGCTCATTATGAATTCTTTTGATTCCACGGCTGCCTGAAAAACACTCATTCAAATCTATTGTTTAAGATTTCTAACACCAGGGCTGGGGGGATGACTCAACAGTTAAGAGCACTGACTGCTCTTGCAGAGGACCCAGGTTCGATTC
>NW_008480138.1:0-2203 GCF_000622305.1 Nannospalax galili
GTACCTGGCCTCCATGGTCTTCTGAAACTTCAGACACAGAATCAGTGATCTCCTCACTCTTGCTTTTTCAAGCTTCCAAAGCCAGTATCACATGGATCAGGTTTCCAAGTCCGACTGCCAGCTTCCACAAGATCCTTGCCCCCTTCGATCACGTTAACAACAGTGTGCCTATACTGAAGCAATTCTTTCTAGAAGCAAGAAATTCCTTAGGCCTACTCCTTTCATAAACTGGAAGCTAACCTGGGTGGAGTCTTTCCCTGAGGGCACTCTTCCCATTGCTCCAGTGCAGAGCTTAATGAAGCTAAAGTCCTTAGCAATTGCATGACCCTTTTTCAGCACATCTTGGTTATAACATTAAGCCTCTTAGTACTCTTTTTCTTTCCACACTGTACATTTTGCATTTCTTTCTCCACACTTACTGCTGTCTTGAAATTTTCTCCACCAAAATTAATTCATTAATTAAAAGTTATTTAATTCAGCATCACATAAACTTTCGGGACATGAACAGAAAACAGCCAGATTCTTTGCAAACATTACATGAATGGTCCTTAACCCAAGTGCAAATAGAAACCGTTTCCCCCTGTGAAACTCATGAGCCAACCCCTATTTTCCTCATTAATCTCAGCAGTGTTTTCTTCTGGAGCCTTTCTAGAATGCCCATTAAGCTATGCTTACAGGATGCAACTGCTTCTCTAGTCCAAAGTCTCAAAGTCTTTCTCATTCCTTCAAAGTCAACATAGGTTTTTCATGGTAACAACCCCATTCCTGGTACTACCTTCTGTGTTAGTGACTTTTCTGTGCTGTGATTCAGTACCATAACCAAAAGCAGCTTATAGATGAAAGCATTTACTTTGGCTTATGGTGCCAGGGGGATAGGAGTCCATTTTTGAAGAGGAGGCTTGGTAACAGGCAACCTGAGCAAGAAGCTGAGAAATCATAACTCCATCTACATGCAGAAATCAGAGAGAGAAATTTAGAAAGGGGATGGCTATACACCCTCAAAGCCCACCCCCAGTGATGTACTTCCTCCAGCAAGGCTGAACTTCCTAAAGGTTCCATAACATACTCAAACACACCACCAACGGGGACCAAATTCAAAATACGTGAGCATATGCAAGACATTTCTCATTCAAGCCACCACATATCACATCATATATCCATTATATGCATGCCCTGATCTACTTAAAAATCAATAAGTGCTCTGCTATATTACTCTGCAGACAACTTTCACTAACTCATAAATTACTAAGATAAAAGAAATTTCCAGATTAAAGATGCCTTGACAAGGATCCGGTATCTATTTATTTATCTAAATTAAGAATAGCCTTAAGAAACTCTGAAATTTACCTCAGGCTATTTAACAAGGTCACAACACTACAAAGTAATATGATCCAAATGTAGTTCTCAGTGGATTGATGGATGGCACTACATTAAAAGAAAAGTATATGAGTGCATATTTATATATTTTAAATATTGATATTCACAAATTTGTATTATCCACAGGACTATTACATTGTAGGTAATATAAAAGGCTCTGTCCTCAGGATCTGAGTAAAGTACAAGACTTAACATCACATTCACAGTAGGAAACAGATTTAAAACCTGGTAGAAGTCCAAGCAGTGATCAACTAGTACAGCTAGTCAACATACTTGGGAGCTACTAGACAGGTGCTATAAAGGCCCTCTCTGCTAATGCTAGTAATAGCTAATATCTGCTACAATTTTTTCTGGACATTTTCCATGTCTTGAGTGCCATGCTTATTGGCTTATATCTGTTTCTTGGTGTAATTCTTATAAATCATGAAAAAAGAATTTTCAATCTCATTTTACAAATTGATAGGAGAGACTGTAAGTAGTTAGGAGTCATGTCTGAGTTCACAGAGACAGAGTTTGTATTAGAATTCTCCATAAAACACAAACAATAAGAAACTATATGTGTTAGTAGGTACATATTTATCCAATATACTATGTATATACATATTAAGAGAGAGGCATTTGAGGGACTGGGTCTGAAATCTGTAGAAGAGGCTGGAAGGCTATAGATTCTATAATCTGATGTTCAGTAAGTCTAAAGTCACTATGGTGGCCGAATTGTTTCCTTTGTGGAAAACCTGAATATTTTCTCTCAAAATATTGAGTTAATTTCATGAAGCCTATACATAATATGGAGAGTAATCTGCTTTACTCAAAAGTCCAAACACAT
>NW_008480139.1:0-2197 GCF_000622305.1 Nannospalax galili
CCTGCCTCTGCCTCCCAAGTGCTGGGACTACAAGCATGTGCCACCACCCCGGCTGACCCAAGTTATCTTAATAAACACAAAATAATTCAAAGCAATTCTATTGTGTGACAAACCTAATACTTGGCAATTTATACGTCATGGGAAAAAACAATTTGAAAAAGAAAAAAAAACCAGTTTAAGTAAATTTTAAGTAGCAAAGAAATCTTAAGGATAACCTTAATGGGAATCTAGTTTGTGTAAGGCCTGTTTCTGTGGACAGTCTTTACTGTGCTGAAGCTCCAGTCTGCATGTCCCTGGAGCCTTAGAGACAATATACAGAGAAGCACTCTGGTTTCTGGCCAGAGCAGAGCTTGTTTCTAGCATATCAGACAATGTGTTATATTGAATCTGCTGGCTGTTAAACCCAGTTTGCAGCAGCCACACCTTTCAGTTGACTGAATGAAGTGAGCACCTGCTCACAGGTTTGTTTCAGAGCATGCAAAAGAAATCTTTATAGTTTTTCAATTTTACTTATGGATCAAGAAGAACAACAGCCAAGAGGCCAAGAGGAGGGGAACAAAGTAATAACTGCAAAATGTTTCCGATAAAACATTAAATATAGATTGGGCTTAGTCTTGAATTTTTTTCTTAATAACACGGAAGCAGAAGTTGCAGCATGGCTCTTCTTGCTCCAAAGGGCTATCCCGAACACCCACAATACTGTGCACTGGCATCTTACCTGCTGGAAACAAAGGGATGCTCTTGAGGTTGAGCAGGCCTTGCTTGCTGCATGGGCATAGCTGACTTGGCAAGGCCCAGCATATCCTAAGGAAGAAAAGCAGGAAGGTTAATTTCCCATTAACACTAAAAGTAAACCATGAATTTCAAAGAAACACCCTTGTTCCTGCTTCTGTACGAGGCACAAACCTGTATTTGCTTTGCAGTTAAGTCCTTGGTCCCTCGGAAGACATAACTTTTGGAGATTCCTTCAGAGCTTAGCTCATGAACCTGCACCATCCTCCCAAAAGTGATGAGACCAACCAGGGCATCTGGAGGGAGGAGACTCAGGGACATCTGCAGCGACTCTTTGAGTGCTTGAAGGTCATCTTCCTCCAGGCATGTGTCAACCACATAGAGAAAGATCAAAGGGGACCGAGTACCTCGCTTCAGGCAAAGAAAAGCAGAATAACGGTCAGTATAAACACAGATATAATCAGCTCCAAAAAAGAAAACCAGGTATGAAAACAGCAGGTCTTCACACCTATAACTATAGATGTAAATACAGTAGACATGGATGATCTATATTTATTCCCAGGGGATAATGATGCCTACACAAATGGCCCAGATTCCATCAAAACAAAATAAACTGTATTTGCCAAAAATTTAATGCCTACTATGTGACAGACATGACTCCAGATCCTGAGATACATCAGTGAAGAAAAAGATCCCTCCCTCTGCCCTCCACCCATACACCACACACATACACACAAACAAATGATGGAAAAAAACAGAGAAAGATTTGAACAGCCCTGGGAGCTGAGGGGGGCGGGGGTGGGGGGCAATATAGGCACAGAAGAAAGGGAGTTCCAGACTGAGGGAAACGCTAGAGTAAATGCCCTTAGGCAGGCGTGTTCATGGTACACTTGAGTCAAGGAGGCCCACAAGGCAAACAAGGATACTAGATAGTGTGACATGCAGGACCTTGAAGAGTATATTTTACTTTGGGTGAAGAGGGGCCAAGTCTATCATTGGAGGCTCTGAACAGAGAAGTAACATGATGTATGTTTCTAAGAGATACATTGGCTGCTGGGGTAAGAACAAAACACACAAATAAGACAAAGGTAAAAGCAGGGAGAAGAGTTGGAGACTGTCAAAATATCCATGTGGGAGGAGGTAGCTGGCCCAGGAAGGTTAGGAATGGGGAAAGAGCAGTGGTGGAGTCTGATTATATTCTGAATTTTAAGCCAGTGGATGATCTATCAAATGAGATAGGGGATGTGTAAAAAACAGCTCAAAGATGATGAAGGGAAAGGACATAAGTTTTCCAGTCCAAGCTGGTCTCTGCCCCTTTTATCTCCTGGTTTCACTTGGTTTGTTGATTTCACTAGGCCCTGTGAGCTGAAGTCATGGTCAGGATGGGGAAATCATGAACATGGTAGATAAGAGGCCTGGTCTCAGAATGCTCAGAACACAAAGAGGGAGGAGAAAAACGAGGAAT
>NW_008480140.1:0-2202 GCF_000622305.1 Nannospalax galili
TATAAATATATGTGTATAATATACACACATAGGTATATTATGTATATTATAAATGTACATACAAATATATGTGTATAATATAAACATAGATCTATTATGTATATTATAAATGTATGTATAAATACACCCTAGGCTCAAGCCTGTCTCCCACATATTACTACCAACTGACTCTATGCATTTAGTTTCAGTCTCAGATATATATTTTGTGCAACTGTGTAAGAGTTCAGAGCTGGAAGGGCATGCGCTGCTCACGTGTGGCTGCACACACTGCAGTCCAGACAGGTACCGAACACTCAGTCCCCACGGGACAGTGACACAAACGGCAGCTTGGCTTGCTCAATAGCAAGAGATAGTTAAAAGTCTATAAAATCAGAATACTGATAATTATCTGACAATCTGTACTTTTATATTCATTGTCTTGGGACTTTTAAGAGCAACCAAAGATCTGTGGTGTACAGCACCAAATGGCTACATGAATTTGATTCTATAGGACCTTACACACAACTAATGCTTCTATGTCAAAGTTCATGAACATTTTTCTCTTTTATGATAAACTTATTTTTCCAAGTTTCAAAAACCATGGCCTGTACACCCCTCCTTGTTTCTGTAGAGACAGGAAGCTATTCTGCTGTGCTGAATAATCATTACTCTTTATGTATTGCATGGTTTATTCATCCATTGGTACATATTTTGATTGACTGCACAGGTTGACTGACATTAGTGGTTTTGTGTGGTCATAAACACATATACTTAGAATGCAGTTCACATCTACTAAACCACACAATGTCAATGATTTGAGAACTGTGACCTAGGACCTGTCTGGCAGCAGGACTTCTCCTGGCTTACAGTCACAAATGTGAATTCTCACCAATGGTCAAGCCAAAATCCAATTAGGAAGTTGTTGGTGGCATTCATAACAGCATCACAACAAGGGGGGATCAGGACTGAGATTTTGTGGGTCCATGAAAACATGCATCTGTCTCCTCAAAGTAGAGAATTGTCAACATATCTCCCAGTCACAGTCTACAATCAGATGTAAAAACATGAAGGATTCAAGTATGAGTCTCCCAGGATGAGGAGGTGGGTAGACACCTACACAGTTCACACAGGAAACTTGAGAATGCTCTCATGATGACTTTCCCTTAGAAACAAATTTACAGTGTGGTTATGAAAGGAAGGTTGTCCTGTGCTGTGGAATGAAAAGATAGAAAGTTGTCGCATCCACATCACTCTAGCATTAGTTTCCTGTTCTGATGATTTGTATCACAAAGGCTCTATCAAATGGCCTACAGACTCTTGCTGTCTGTGGTCAGCTCACAAGAAAAGTAACAGATTACACTCATTTAAGTGTGTCTTCTATTCTGTTCATGTCCCTAAATATAGTTATCTGACTTATTTCAACCATGCCAACTGCGTCTCAATCTGGATATCATTTTACAGTTTCTTAGGTGTGTGAATGACTGATTTTCTTCATCCCTCTTGTTATGTAACCTTACACCCATCTGGAAGTGTTTGTCAGCTCTAGCAGTTTGCCTGTGGAGCATAGGAATTCTCCCATGTATATAATCAAATCATCTGCAAATAGAGATATTTTATAATCTTCCCTTCTTGTTATTTGTACCTAACTTAATTTGTTCTCTTGTTTTACTTTTCTAACTAGGACGTAAACATTATATCGAACAGTAGTGATAACACTGAACACCTTGTCCTGTTCTTTATCTGGTGGGGATATTTTCAATTTTATTAAACATGATAGTGGCTATCAGATTGTAATTTATTGTTTAGTTTGTTGTTATGTCCCCTGTATCCCTAGATACTTCAGAATTTGGTCATGAAGAGATCACAGATTTTGTCAATAACATTTGGTACAACTATTGCTATGATCATTTGATTTCTTTCCTTGAGTCAATTTACGTGATGAATTACATTTACTGATTTTATATGTTGAAAATGAATTGCTAGAATGAATCAAGCATGATCATCGTGAATGATTCTTAGATCTATTCTTCAATTCTGTTTGCAAATATTTTATTGAAAAAGATATGTCTCTGTTCATTAAGATTGGCCTGTAATTTTATTTTTCATTATTTACCTGGTTTTGATGAATTAATACTGACTTTGTTAAGATATCTTAGTGCTCCTACATTTTTCTATCTTATATAATAATTTTATTAATGTTTTTCTCAACACTCATCAAAAAAA
>NW_008480141.1:0-2204 GCF_000622305.1 Nannospalax galili
ATTTGTTAATTTGAGTCACAAGTGTGAGATCACATTTTTTATTTAAACATTATTTTCAGGCAAATAATGAAAATTATGGGTTTTTTCACAATATATCCAGTACATTGTAATTACCCAGATCCTTATTTTCCTAGGGAATACAGTTTACTTTAAATTGTATCAGATATTTTCAATCAAACTTACTGTACTGAATTACCTAGGTAATTCCACCATTGCAAAGATAACGATGATGGGGAGTGGGGCAGAGCAGTTGCGGACAAAACAGTGTTATCTCTCAGGTAAGTAATAATGTTACAGACAGTAGACTTTATAATCCAATTCAGGCTCTGCAACATTTCCCAACCCTTGAAATACAAAGGTTATTAAATTTTTCGCAAAGACTTAGGATTACGCATGAGGGAAAAACAGACTAGATATGTTCACGAGAGATACCCACACTGTAACCTCAGACACAGTGAGATTTGCTTTTCAAATACAGCAAGCTTGTTTGCTTGGCTCTCTGAGATTGTTTTATGCTAACAATCCTCATTTTCTTAATTTTCAAATGTGTTCCCATGAAGCATAACATCAAACCAACAATAGCTTTGGCTGACACAGGCTGTAAAACACAGCTGACACACAGTCATCTCTTTGTGCTATAAAAGGGGTTTTATAGCATTATTATCTTTCACTAGTACCCTATGTGCAAGAAAGAAAAATGATGGCCAGGCAGAAGAGATGCCAGTGTTCCCTCACATACTAACACAGTTGTTTCTGTTCTCCTAATTTTGTAGCATGTCCCCTAAGAACAGAACAAGAAATTTATCAGCATACAGTTTTCCCTAATTGTTTAAATAAATTTACTGAGTAAATTGCATTACAGGCATTTAAAAATAACTCCCACTGGAGTTGTTTTTATCCTGTTCTATGACATCAACAGCATCACCATAAGGCTGTTTTCTTTGTGTCTCATCTATCTTAGGTATCATTTTTCATTCTGGCAAGGGGCTGTTTCATCTTTATTACATCACTGGGAGAGCCATATTGTATTGAAATATCCACATGTTCATTCTCTTTGACCCTTGAGTGATGCTAGATGGATATGGAGTATCTTTGATAAGCATTAATAACAATCCTTAGGTATGTAATTAATTTCTCATTTTCTTGTACCCATCCTCTGATTAATCTTGGAATGATATGTAGAAACAAGAAAAACTGATCTCTCTGACCTCCTCAGCCAATCAGTGCTGAGCACTGGCTGCTTTAGACAGGGTATGACATCAGAGAAACAATAGAAATTTTGTGGAAATATTTAAGATCCACATAATGCCATTTTCTTCCCTGAAAAAGATAATTTTCAATGTACTAGCATGGCAGTACTCACTTTCTCTAACAATGATGTTAAAGTATCTGGTGACCTAGCTATTTGCCATCAGGTGTATCCTTCTGTCTTCTGTTTATTATCTATGATTCATTGTCTGTCTTTCTATCAACTGTCTCTCCCATCTTTCTGTGTATTTGTTTAGCTATGTAATATATAATCAAACTTTCATCATTTACCTCTCTTCTTATCTATTATCTATATATCTATCATCAATCTATTGTCTCTATATTTATTCACTGAAACATTACATTCACTGAGTAAGTTAGTGAATGTAATGGTTTGAATGAGAATGTCCTGCAGAGATTCCAATGTTTTGTCAGTTGGTGGAGCAGATTGGGAAGGTCACAGAACCTTTCAGGAGGCACAGCCTTGCTGGAGATATGTGTCAATGGGGATGGGCTTTAAGAGTTCATAGCCTTGCCCCACTTCCAATTTCTCTCTATCTCAGCTTCCTGTGCCCACTTGAAGATGTGAAAAGCTTCAGGCAATTCCTCAACTGGAGCTTTCCTCTCAGATGACTCTAGGCTGTGACAAATACCACTAGGACAAGGAGGTTCCTTCTTAACCACCAACAGCAGGGTACCCTCTTTTTTTCCATATTGTCTGAAATTTCTGTCTTGATATTTTTGGGAATTTGAATTACAGTAGGTCTGGACTTGGTCACACCAACACAAAAAGGTTTAGTAAAGAGACAACTACTAGATGGTGAGACTGCTATCTTCCCATTTGCCTTCTAGACTTATGGAAGTCAACACTGCAATCACCATGAGAGAAGTAGAAGAGTCTATCCTGGAATAAGTAAACATCATAGAAGCAAGTAGCCCAAACTACTATTTTTTTT
>NW_008480142.1:0-2207 GCF_000622305.1 Nannospalax galili
ATCACTGATCACTGATAACCACTCTCAGTATTAACCTCTGGCCAGTCAGCCTGCCAGGCCTGCCATGTATTTCACCCCTGGTGACTTTCATCATCTGGAAACAGCGGCTTGTTCAAAGGTGTTCCATGGCCAAGATACAGGAATAGTTACAATTATAGATTAATATTTAATATGATGCTAAATCATTTGCTATGTGAAAGAGGATTCACCAAAGTGTCTTGTGTGTAAGTGAAAATATAGCAATTAATTGTTGTATAAGGGAGCACTGTTGAATAGGGTGGCATTTGTTCTGTACCTGTGAACAAGCTCCAGGGCCTGTTAGCAGAAGAGCTGCAGCATGTGTAATCCAATTAACCTTCAAGGATGACACAAAACTGATGGCCTTCACAACAGACTCTTCATTTTCTTATCTCACAGCTCATAATTCAAAATTTTCTGAGTCAACGGACTCATCCTCGATTATAACACCTCTCTTAACACAAAAGGGGATACAAATGAAGCACAGCTTAAGTGTAGAAGTGGGGGCTCAGGAATGAGGATGCCTCAAGCAATTTCATCTGGATGGGTTTTTCTTTAAATAATATATTTCATTTCTCTATGGTAGAGTTTAACTTATAAGTTAGACATAGGAAGAGGTGAATAATATCAGTAATAATAAATAATAAAATAGAACACTAGGCATCTGAGAGAGGTTTTCTTCAAGGATGAGCCCCCTGATAGGTTACCCAATCCCAAGTGGTCATCCCCAAGCACACATACATATAAGAGCAACACTAAATGGACTAATAGGATGTCTACAAATATACACACATATATGTGCAATAATATTAATTAAAAAAGAAGTCAGGAAATAGGAAGTGGGGCGATCTGAGAGGAATTGGAGGGGTGAAGAAATGGTAGCAATGATGTAAATACAGTACTCGTATGAAATTCTCAAAAAATTTTAAATAAAAATTAGAACAAAAATTATAAAATACATTGAAACAAGCTTTTTGATTTTGGTGCTTTTTATTAGCACATATTAATGATACATGGTAATGGCTTTCATTATAACACTTTCACATATGGCTATAATGCATTTTGTTTAGCGCCACCTGCGGTTATCATTACCCTCTGCTGTCCCCTCCTGCCCTCACTGTTCTCCTTCCTATTCCTAGCTAGTGCTCCTCTTTTCATGTCTGTTTGTTTGTTATCCTTTTTAATCAATGTATATGTTTATTGAACTTTTGTACACTTCATACAAAACATTTTAATCATGTTTATTTCCTCTCCCCATAGCCCCACTCCCCACTGGTTTCCATGCATTCTGTCATATATGTTAAGACTTGTTTTTAAAATATCCAGTGAGTTTTTATTATGGCTGCTCAAAAGAGCATGAATGAGGGATTATTTACAGGAGCACAGGTACCTTATCAAGGGCTACACTACTGAACAAAACAGCTCATCCTCCCCAATCAACTTTTAACTGCCTATAAATCCTCAAGGGGAGGTGTGGGGCCTCATGAGCTTCCCCATCCTCTATGACAGGTTATTGACAAGCTGCATCTTACAGGGCTCTTGTGCAGATAATCACAGTTGCTATGAGTTCATAAGTGCAATGTTCATGTCATACCTGGAAGACAGAGCTCCACAACACTCCACCCTTTTCTCCAGCCTTTACGTTTTTCCTGCTATTTCTTCTGAAATGTTCTCTGAGCCTTAGAAAGGATGATACACCTGTTGCATTTGTGGCTGAGCATTCAATGGCCACTAATTTTTATCACATTAACTGGTTATAGTGGTTACTGCTATGTCCTATAAAAATAAAATTCTCTGACCAAAGCTGACAGCAGCACTAATCTATGGATATAAACATAACTATTTGGAAAGAAATTTGATGGGCACATCGTGGCCATTTAGAAAAACATCAGTAACAAGTTTCCCCACTAGGGCCTATGACATCCCCAGACAGCTTTTTGATAAAGTTTACTCTACCAAATGTGAATTCCCTCCTACAACACAGACATCAAATCTAATTACAAAGTGGTCGATTACCCCCATAGTAGACTTGTCACTGTTGAACCAGTGGACACATCATTCCTGACCAGTCAGTAGTGTTGCATGCACGGTCTATAACTGAGTAAGACTGTTGTCAATGCAAAATCACAACTCTCACCTTAAAGGGGATAAGAGATATTTTATTCTGGATTCAAATATGAATAACAATG
>NW_008480143.1:0-2207 GCF_000622305.1 Nannospalax galili
GAGAGAAAACAAATCAATATGAAAAATAAAGCAACAATGAAAATAAAAATAGCTCAATTAGAAGATTTGAAAAGAATCTGAGTAGGCATTTCCTTAAAGAAAGTGTATAAATCACAAAGAGGCATCTGAAAAGTTCCCCAACATCACTAATCATGAAGAAAATGGTATAATTAAGTCAACACTAGTGATCACCACACCCCTCTTAGAATGGCTTTTACCGAACAGTTAAGAGATACAAATGTTGGAATAGTGTGATAAAGAGAAGCCCTGGTACACGATTGGTGAAATGTAAATTGGTTCACTCATTATGGAAAACAGTAAGAAGTTCTTCAAAAAATTAAAATCAGAGCTACTGTGATGGTTACTCTTGGGTGTGAACTGGACCTGATCAGCCCTTGGTACCTACCAGTGAGGGATTATGTAGATTAAGGCTAGCCTCTGAGAATGTCTGTGAGGGGTTTTCTTGATGACATTACTTGAAGTGGCAAATGTGGGTGGAAGTATCCAGGTGAAGCCCAGATGTTAAAGAGGTTGGAAGGAAAAGGCTTTTGCTTTTACCTGTTTTTCTTTCCTTCTTTCTACTGAGCTCACTTTTCCTGTTGGCAAGTTCATCTACCCTGTTGCTGCCACCACAACTGCTGCCATTCCTGATGCTGCTAAATTTCTTAACTGATATCAAAGCCCAGCATCCTTGGGCTTCCAACATGTAATGAAAATCAGTAACAATCCAGGAATTCTCCTGGCCTTTAGCACCAGAGCCAGACTGCTGAGGCATCCAGACTTGGGACTGAGCAGCTACTGAGTACTCAGGTTTTCTAGTGTGAGACAGCCATTGTTGGACTACTGAGACCATAAGGTATAAGCCAATCTAACAAGTACCGTCTAACATATAATCACTCTATGGGTTCTGTCCTCTAAAGAACTCTAGATTGGAAATTCCATATGATTTAGCAGCCCAAACACTGGCTATATATCTAAAGGAACATCAAAATCTCACAAATATGGAAACAATTGAAACTTCCATTGACAAATGGGTGGGCAAAAAATTGAAAAGAGGAAATCTTGCCTTTAAAAACAACGAGGATAGCTCTCTCCCCACACTTGCCTCCCTTTCTAGCCTTGTGCCCAAGTCCACTCCTCCTCACTCTACCCCAGATCTCTGCACTACCCTCCTAGTCTAGACCTGCCCCTGCATCCTGATCCCCTTCACTCAGACCTGCTTACTTCTCCAACTTAGTTTGATATACACTTCACAGGCTGTCCCCACCCCCACAACGTCCCTGGCTTTCTGATCTGCCTGCCTGCCACAGACCCAGACCTGTTTACTACCCTGTTAAGTCAGATCCCTCCCACTGCATCTTGATTTCCCTGAGGCCTGACCAGCTCGCTCTCTCCCTGTCCTCCATCTCCCTTCTAGCCTTGGACCCAGGCCCACCCCTGCTCTTTCTCCTCGATCTCTGGACTAGTTTCCTAACCCAGACTAGCTTAATATTCTAGGGTAGTTTGTTAGATCCTCCACAGGCTATCCCCACTCCCACCTTGCACCTGGCCTCTTGATTTGCCTGTCAAGGACCAGCCTACTACTCTGGTAAGGCAGATCCCACCCACTGCGTCTTGATTTCCGTGAAGCCTGAGCAGTTCACTCTTTCCCTGCACTCTGTTCCACATCTAGCCTTGGACACAGACCCACTCCTGCTCTTCTGCCTCAGATCTCTGAGCTAGCTTTCTAATCCAGACTAGATGAATCCTCTAGAGTAGTTTGTTAGATCCTCCACAGGCTGTCCTCACCTCTACTTTCCCCTGGCCTCCTGATCTGCCTACCTCAGACCTACCTACCACCCTGGTTAGTCAGATCCTGTTCACTGTGCCTGATTCCCCTGCAGCCTGAACAGCTCCACTCTGTCCCTGCGCTCGGTCCCCCATCTAGCCTTGGGCCCAGGCCTGCTCATGTACTTTCCACCCCAGATCTCAGGACTACGCTGTTTTTCCAGACCTGCCCATTGAGACCTGATCACTTGTGCCCAGACAAGGTCAATTCTCCAGCTTCCTTGTTAGACACTCTATAGGCTGTCCCCACCCTCATCTTACCATTGGCAACCCCTTCTGATCTAACTACCACAGACCTGCCTACTACCCAGATCAGCCTATTAAACTGAAAGAACCTGAAGCACACACCAACTAACTTTTCATACCTGAGCAAAAAGCAA
>NW_008480144.1:0-2163 GCF_000622305.1 Nannospalax galili
AGAGAGAGAGAGAGAGAGAGAGAGAGAGAGAGAGAAGAGAGGAGTGTGGTACACTGGACACACAAGACAATGGCACCAGGTTGGGCCACACTGCAGCATCACCATAGTAGGTCTCCTCAGGGAGGTCGGCAACCAGAGCCCCAGTGCCTTGGGAAGAGCATGGGCTTTAGACTAAGAGTTCTGCTTGTGAACTGCATGACGGTGAGCAACTCCATCCTCGCTCTGAGCTCAGATTCGTTTTTGAGGCAGAGTCTTGCCATGTAGACCAGGCTGGCCCCAAACTCAAGACTAACTGCCAGCTAGTCATACCACTTCTTATGGTGTCACCACTGCCCATATCAGACACTCACACTTCCTAAGAAGTGTGCTGTCACAGTGAGCAGTGACCAGGGTACCCAGTGACTGCACTCGAGGGTCCCTCTGGGGTGTTAGTCTTTTCCCCAGTTCTGGGATTAAACGGCTGCTCATATGAGAACCACCAGCCCAAAGTGCTTGGGAGTTTTAGGTGCCCAGACTCTGGAAGCCCCACAGAATAAGGGGCCAAGTAGCAGCTCCCCAGAGACCTGCTTGTCAGCAGAGGACAGAGCACCCTGTCCACAAAGGAACACTCCTAAAGTGAGGGGAGAAAAACACGGAAGGAAGCAGAGCGCTTCGCTGCGCTAAGAACAGGCCAAACTGCCCTGAGGTGGGTTTTATCCCCGTTTTACACTGAGGAGATGACAACACAGGGCAAGATTCAGAGCCTGTCCAGCTCCACATGCTGATGGGATGAAGAAGAGAACCAAGGAAAGTCTGAAGCCCAGGAACACCAGGGGCATTGACATGTTTTCTGCCAGGAATGCAGGGACTGCTGAACCACGGGGCCAGTTTATCCCAGTTGCTGCTTCCTTGCCCATGGGATAAGTCATGAAATTCCCACTTAGGTGACAGGTGACAGGTGACCAGGGCAGTCATCACAAATACTTACTAGATCCAGGTTCGAATTCTTACTCTAAACTGCTGTGTGACTTTCAGCTAGTCACTCCACCTCTCTGAGTCTCTCATCCCCTAATGTCTAAGTGCAAGTTTTGTTGTTTGTTTCTGAGACAGGGTCTCCATGTAGCCCAACTTAGCCTGGGACTTGCTATGTAGCCAAAGATGATTTTGAACTCTTCATTCTTCTGCCTCTGCCTCCCAGGTGCAAGGATCACTGAAATACACCACCTTTCTAAGTGCCTTATCTTTGGGTGTCCACAGACTTGTGTCCAGAGAGAACCCAGCTGCTCAGATACCTAGGTCTGGCTCTCACTTGTCTCCTCAGGGACACAATGTCTCAGATACCTAGGGTTGGCTCTCACCTGTCTGTATCCTCAGGGACACAATGGCCCAGCCCCTCAATCCCCTTGGCTCCTGTGATAGTTTCTAGAGGGCCACCTAGCAGCAAGAGGGAGAAAGGACACCTGCCTCATCTGCTCCCACCAAAGCAGAAGGGGATGGGAGACAGATGTCACCCTCTGCCAGCCTGTCCTCTGCCTCTGAGCATCTTGACTATTGTTCCACAGAGCTTGACAAATGAGCCGGGCCTCAGAGAGGAGGGGGTGTCTGGGAACAGAGGACAAGCCTCAAGCTATTCACCAGCCCATTGAACCTACACAATGGGCTAAATGCCCCAGAAACACACAGTTCCAACAGCCGAAGGTGGCCCAGGAGCAGCCCACTCCCCAGAAGGCCCCAACCAAGGACCACATTGAGACAGGTGCTCATGAGCAAGCTGGGCTGGCACCCAGCGGGTGCACTATGGTATCTGTCATTATGGGCACCTGACACACTGGTTCACAGTCAGCCCCTCCCACTGAGGACATGACCTGGCTTTACACAAGAGGAGACTGAGGCAGGAACAGAAACTCCCTCATGATTTTAATGTGGGTGAGGAGGATTTGTACATAGATCTCAGTTCTCTCTCCTTTCTCTCTCCACAACTCTCAGGAATAAACTGAGGGGTTGCAGGTGCTGGGCCTGAGGAAGGACCATGAAATAAAATGTATGGGGGAGGGGAGGGGAATGTTGGGAAGACTCAGCAATGGGAAGAGGATCAGTGTGTCAGGCAGGCTCCCCCATAAGTGCTTATCACCATGGTCACTTCTGATGTCATTTGTAAGGCCATGGGCATCCAAAGCAAACCCA
>NW_008480145.1:0-2183 GCF_000622305.1 Nannospalax galili
CAGATGCTGTTTAATCTGCCTTTGGGCAGAGTCATTTCTGATCTCTCTAGGTTCTGGTGACGGGATCTTGAGGGATGCTGCTTTGGACTTAACTGACTTCACCCAACTTCGTATGTTAAAGACCTCACTCTCAAAGTGATGATATTAGAAATGGGGCTGGGGGGAGGTGATTAGGACTAGAGAAGGTCCTGGGAGTAGGGCCCTGTGAGGGTATTGGTATCTTAGAAGAAAAGACACAGAAGATCTGGCTCCCTGTCCTCCACCATGTGAAGATACTACAGGAAGGCTCCAATGTCAAGCCAGAAGGCAGCCCTCTTTGATGAATCAACTTGACTATACCTTGATCTCAGACTTCCCAGCCTCCAGAACTTGAGAAAGAAATCCTATTAAGACACTAGTCATATGGTACATTTTGTTATATACATTTTGAAGGGGAAAGCAGTTCATATAGTGTGTAGAGTTTAGTTCAATGCCGTCACCCCGGGGCTGTCCTTGGAATCAGTGGCACTAAATATTGACTTGTGGGACAGAGCTAACTTGCATGTCTCTGGTCCGTGATGGTGCACGTTAATTATAACCAATTGTAAGGGTGTTGAATTGCCATCGTGAGTCAGTCACTCGTGTTATAAGCTGTTTACATGTTATAGGCAGTATGACAAAGGGTTAATTTGCTAA
This sequence comes from Nannospalax galili, assembly GCF_000622305.1. Taxonomy (NCBI): domain Eukaryota; kingdom Metazoa; phylum Chordata; class Mammalia; order Rodentia; family Spalacidae; genus Nannospalax; species Nannospalax galili. The sequence goes on from NW_008480145.1 coordinate 676, forward strand.
ATATCACCCAATGTTTATAATGCAATAACGTTTTTTTTAAAGAACTGCTTATATAAGTTTGTGACCACTTTAATGCTTATCAACTCTCTTCTTTAAACATATAATCTGACATTAGTGAATCAGACAAGTAAAATTTGCATTATTTGTTTTCGAGCTAATATAAAGATAGTAGAATATTTTCACTGGTGGTTTGTCAAAAAATGTTACAATTTTCTGAGCAGTGAATAAGAATGGCTTAGCTGCAATGGTAGACGGAAGCAAGTTGCAAACAGAAGAGTGAGTTTAATGCCTAGCAGTCACAGTCACAGTGTGGGCAGGATGATAAAGTGGTTCTGTGGGTAAAGGTGCTTGTCATGTAACCCTGGTGACCTGAGTTTAATCCCCAGAACTAACATAAGTGTGGAAGAAGAGAACCGGCTCTACAGAGTTGTCCTCTGACCTCCGCTTGTGCCCCAACCCCACACTAATAGTAAACAATAATAAAATAAAAAACCTAAATCAAACAAATAATGTAGAAATCATGTACAAATATATTTTTTCTTTTCTCTGTGTTAGGTTTGATCTGATCATATCTATTAAAATGTAATTTATGTTTACTGTTTATAAAAAGAAAAGGGGGCTATTTGTGTGAATCTAAAGAAAGGTTATAGTTGAGCGAAAAAGAAAATAAATAAGTAAAATATAAAGGCCATTTTCCAGAAATTAGTGAATGGTGTTGCTCACAGGACACAGCTGTAGAATAAGGGCGCCGGCGGCTGGGGCTGGAGCAACAGGGACAGGGGAGTCCTTCAAAGGCTCGCTGACTCTTGAATCCCACTGTTTCCTCTGGAAGTATCTTCTCTTCAGTGAGGCCTGTGGTGTTGTGTGAGAATATTTGGATGCTGTGTAAAAAGGCCATTTCAACAAACAGCACTAGCTCCACAAAGCCCTGGAAGCGCGCTGAGGTCCACTGCTGCCCTCTGCTGGTAGAACAGAGCGAAGTTCTGACCTTGTCTCTGGCGGAAGGTCTCCTTCCTCCTTATTCGTCAACATCACGCGCTCCTTTCGAATAACACGAACCTTCCCACTTGTGCCCCTGTCTTGCACACGAGTACTCTTAGAGACTCTTGCTTGGGAACTCTTGAATATGCCACATAATTTCATCAGATAAAATTTGACTTAACTTTTCTTGAAGCTTGTAAAATACGATCAGTAAGTGGCGTCCTGCCCACATTCATTTGGTTATACAATACTGTAACCTTGAATATTTTGAGTGAATATCGCCCTCACAACCTACTTCCCTAGAGTGGGGCTCACATTCCTGGTTGCTGATCACTGCTTTAGTCCCTGATGAAGACTGCAGGACTTGAATTTTTCTCACTATTTTAAATCGTATGCCGTATCTCAGGGGCAGTGACCTGGGTTCTGTGCAACAGGCCTCAACTGCACCTGGTTCTTTCAGTGCTCAACCTTTCCCTGCTTTCCCCTTGATCACCTCTCTCTCTCTCTCTCTCTCTCTCTCTCTCTCT
>NW_008480146.1:0-2193 GCF_000622305.1 Nannospalax galili
GTGTGTGTGTGTGTGTGTGTGTGTGTGCACAAATGACATGGCCAGTTATGGAGAGCTTTGGGGCAATACTATGGGGAACCAGAGTGGTAAGGAGTGAGGAGCCTCTCAGTCACTGACTTCCCTAGGCCAAGCTGCCTCTGAGCAGAGTACTTGGCAGGGAGTGACACTCCAAAGCTTTCAGAGTAGGGATGCTCCATCCTGAAAATTCTGCCCCAACAAGTCAAAGGACAACTTGTAGGAGTCAATTCTCTCCTTCTACCATGTAGGACACAGAGATAGAACTCATATCATCCAGGCTTGATGGAAAGCAGCTTAACCCACTGAAGCTCCTCACTCAGATCTCTCATTGAACCTGGAGCTCATTGATTCCACTAGACTAGCTGACCAGCAATTCTAGGGATCCTCTTGTCACTGCCTCCCCAGTGTTGGGACATAGGCACATAACACCGTGCCTGACTGTGTGGTGTTGGGGATCCAAACTCAAGACTTCATGTCTGCACGGCAAATACTTTACCAACTGAATTGTCTCTCTAGCCCCACGGATTTGCTCTTAAAATGTCCCCAGTGTGCAAGAGCAGAGGAAATTCACTCCTCCATGGGAGCCACCCCTCCACAGCTAGAAAGTCAGACCTGGCCTGAGGTGACCAGTGTCCGCTCCAAAGGCCATGCCAGCTACTACCAACTACTCCATATTTGTGCCCCTTCAATGGTGCCCCTCCCTAGGTTTTGCCCCATGAAGTTTGAGTGGCAGCTGCTCAGACACCAGACTCAGGCCAGCTGCCCTCTGATCAAGCAGAGAAGCATTGTCTCACCTGTTACAAAACAGGCACATGAGGCCCAGGAAAGGTTTAGTGACTACCCACAAGGCAGCACAACAGGGAACAAAGATGAGCGTGGTATTTGCTGCATCTTAAAGGTAACACTATGCCAGGCCACCCTGCCAGTCTCCAGGGTCCAGAATCTGAGCTTTGCTCTCTCCGTGTGCCCACCTCCACCTTTTAATACATATGCACAGAGATGTATTGCGGTGTTGGCCGTGGGAGACTTACCTGGAAGCCACAAAGAGGATACCATCATCGTCATTTCCTCACCTGTCAGCCTGCAAAACTGCCAGCACTCCTCCCTCCCACTTCTCCCTCTCCCTCTTTTTGAGACGGGGGTCTCTCTATGTAGCCCAGGTTGGTCAAGAACTCAAATTGTCCTGCCACACAAGTGCTTGGATTACAGATCTGTGCCACCTCTCAGAAGCAGCACTTCTCTTTCGGTAAGATAAAAAGCTAGAAACTTTAAGTACTTCGTGGAAATCCCACAGAGCACGGTCCCCCCCGTGAGACCCACACACACCTCCTACTTTCTTCATGTGCCTCTTGCCCAGCAGCCAGGGAGCCCCTGGGGTCTCCCCCTAAGTGCTGGAGCGCAGGTGGCTCAGGAGGCATAATGGTGTGGTGACAGCTGCTCATTAGCAGGGGCCCACTGTGCAGCCCACATGCCTTAGGGAGCCAGGCTGGCAGAGGCAGAGCAGCGGCGCCAGCCACCCACCTTCGTCTGGCTGGGTGGGGGCCATGAACTGGAGCTGGGGGCAGGGCACTGGGGTTCTAGAAGATGTGTTTTTGTTCATACTGCGTCCCTGTCCACCTCCTTCATGGTACAGATAAGGACATGGACCCAAACAGCAGGAAAGCCAAGGTCCCACAGAGGCCATGGCAGACCTGATCCTTTCCTCCCTGACCTGGTACATCTTTGGCACTGTGGAGGGGAAAGCTGCAACTTTGACTGTCACTCCTGGCCTCACTCCGGGTGGCAGACCTGAGCTGATGGGCAGGGGGCCGTGGCAGCAGCAGAGCCCAGAATACCTGGGCCCTGTCCTTTTGCTGGCTTACCAGGAAAGGCTGCCTACCTTCTCATCAAAAGTCAAACAACCAGGGTGACCTGCTGCCAAACCGGTTTCCCACGGATCCCAAGAGGAAACAGCTCCGGGATCACTGCGGGAGAAGGCAGGAGACAGGAGTCCATGCTATCTGTCCTCATGCACATTCCAAAGTCCAAGTTCACCCTGGACCCCACATTTGTGGCCTCCTTCTGAGCCTGGGGGACATGCCTCAGACCTTGCTAGTGTCCCAGTACCGGGATGACCCCCGTGTGAGCATGGAGCTTGGCCCACACTCTGAACAGCAAGGGGTGACCCTGGAACAG
>NW_008480147.1:0-2209 GCF_000622305.1 Nannospalax galili
GGGTCACTGAGTTATGAAAAGTAATTAACAGGCATCCACAGATGACCTCCTGAAAAGTAATTAACAGGCATCCACAGATGACCTCCTCCAATCCTGTCCACTGCCCTTCACCTTGGGAACTGGCTCCATGTAGAGGATAACAGAGGAGGGAATTCACACATGGGAGTCATGGAGGCAGGAGTCCAACCCACACAGATGGACAGGATGGGCAGAGTGGCACTTATGAGGCATGAGTGGTAGGAAGGGAAGGTGTATACTCTAATCCCAGGAGGCTGGAGCTCTGAGGCTTGGACATAAATAGGGAGAATTTGGAGAATTTGTTGGCATTCCAACCCAGGCTTGCCTACAATAGGCTAGCTGAATAGTGGGGATGATGAAAATGTCAGGAGAACCAATGAAACGGGAGGAAGTGGTGGTGGCTATCACTTCCTCCAGAGCTGTCTTAGCATCTCTTGGTTTTGTGCTTTGAGTCTCCAGCAGATGGGAAGCATGCCAGAAACTGGATGACCTGGGTCATTTCCCTGGCCTCATTCCATAACCTATACTGGGTACCCAGCTGGGGGCTTGTGGGACATGTCCTGGTGACAATCAACCTTTAAGGGCTTCTAACTGGCCCCTCCTTCATGGCAGTCCTCTGACAGGCTGGCCACTTCTGCGATGCTTGAAGGAGCCCTGAGCATGAGGCAGGTAGGGAAAGAGATCCCGAAATGTCCACTTTGGCTTCTGTTATGATTTAAGGTGGAGTGTCCCTAACTTGTTTGTCAGCTGGTGGCACTGACCAAGGGGTGAGGAACTTTTGGGGTGGAGGCATGGCTGAAGTAGTTGTTAGTGGGGGCGAGCCTTTGAGGGGTACAGCCTAGTCCTATTTCCCATGAGAGTTCTCTGCTTCTTGGTGGTTACCATGTGAAAAACTCCTGCCACCATGACTGACTGAACCCTCTGAAACTGTAAACCAAAATAAACCTTTCTTTCCTTAACTTGCCTCTGTCAGGTGTTGTGTCGCAGTGCTGAGATAAGTCACTAATAGAGCTCCTCATTTTGAATAGACACCAAGTGCTGAAGAAACTGATCTGTAAAAGTGGAGTCAATTTTAGCCTGTCCAAAGCAGTTTTAATGTTTCGCCCTAGAGAGTGGTAATGACAAAACAGAGTATCCAGTATCTACCTAAACAGTCTGCATCTGAACATGGTGTTGGAGATAGGCCTGTGTCCCAGGGGCCATCACATGGAGGGCGCAGACGGGCCTCAGTCTCACACTTGTACAAGCTGCCCAGGGTCTTCCTGTTGCCAAGCACCTCTTATAGCCTGCTCCAGCCCTCCCTGCTCAATAGCAGCCAAACCTTAACCTGGGGAGCCTAAAGGGAGTGATCTACATTGTCATTTATGAGCATCTTCCTTTAAAAGCTCCAAAGCTATTAATAAACAAGCAAACTCATTTCCCAGGACTAACCATGCAAGTGAGGGTCCTTCCTAAGGAACAGGTATGCGTAGGGAGGTAACGGGCTGGGCTGGCTTATCTTCTTCAACTTTTCTGCAGCCCTTACGTAAGACAAAGTGAGACTTCTCACTGCTCTGGACTTGAGATTGCCAAGGGCTGCCTGGGGAGAGCTGTCAAAGCATGGGGCAATAAAAAAGATGATATCTTTTTTTCCTTGTGCTACAAAAAATATCTTAAAACCATGCTAGTGTCTCCCATAAAGCTCAGGGGTTTAGACCACTGGCAAACCCTTACCACTGTCCACACAGAGCAGAACTAATCAATATCATATTACAGAAGCACTTGACCCCGCTTATCCCTGCGGATGCTTGGGGAATCCTTAATATTCAGAGCTTTAAAAAATGTGTGCCTGATGTATTTAATGAGAAGCTCCTTAGTGGCTTTGGCTCCTGGTGACATTTAGAAAGGCAGGTGCTTGGCTCTTCTCTTGGGAGTTACCACTGCAGTAGAAGAAAGAGTCGGCTCCAGCAACAAGCTGGGGACAGAACTGTATTCACAGGGGAGGAAGGGAAGCAGGCAGAGTTAGGGGGAGCTGTGAACAGAAGAGGTAAGCATGGCAGGCAAACAACAGAGGCTATTACAATCCAAGAGCAGCAGGCCTTCCTTGGGGCTCACTAATGCAGAGACAGAAAGGCTGGGCTGTGGGCCAACCCACCACTCGGGTAGGTGTAAAGGACAAGCCATTTCATGTAACCTACTCAGTTCATGGGAA
>NW_008480148.1:0-2209 GCF_000622305.1 Nannospalax galili
CGTCTCACGGAGACCTACCATCCTCTGCCTCCCAAGTGCTTGCAGTAAAGGTATGTACAGCCATGCCTCACAAAGCCTATGTTCTTAATAAAAAACATGCCTTTACTGCTCTAGACTGAGAAGTAACTGGAAAATTCATAAGCACATAGGTAGCACACAGTACACATGTCTTTCAGCATGGTCTCCCTGAGAACTTGTAGGATACCAACTACCCATCACTTGACTTATATCAGTAGTAGGGAAGAAAGACAAAAGATAAACAACACAAAAATAACCAAGACAAATACCTCTATCCACATGTGGATTATATAGTTTGATAGAAAATATAAAAGTGACACAAAAGACAGGAATTGAATAATCTCTCAAATAAGAATTCAAAACACAGATGCTCCTCTGATAGCTAGTAGTGTTTACAGAAAAAACAGAGGACAACACCAAATATAAACTCAAGATTATGTAGACATAAAACTTTGTATATTTGGAGAAAACATTAAACTGTTAATTTTTGAACAGCAAATCAGTGACTGTGGTAGACTTTGTCATTCCCTCCTTTTCTACCATGAGTTGCATGTACCTTCCTTTTGGTAACCGACAGGAATTAGGTACATTTAGGGATGTAACATGCTGTCTAGACCTGTCATATTCGGTCAAGTTAAGCAGCTGACCCACCATCTTACCATTTTATCAGTAGTCTCCCCCACCTTGATAAAACAATTCATCTTTCCAGCATGATTCTGCTCTCCAAGTTCACAGACATAAATTATGCTGTTTAAATTTGATGTTCTACTCCCAAGGAGTACATAGAAACACAGTCCACATGGGGTAAATTTAATGTAGATATCAGTACTTTTGGGAAAGTCTTCAAAGACCTGTACCTACCACCCCATCAAAATCATTTCCATCACCACAAACTTCACTTCATGATGCCTGACTAATCTTCTCCGCAGTTAATTTTGGCTGCATTAAGAATACATGTAAACTAAATAACTCAGCAGGGATACATTTATGTCTGTTCTTTGTAATCTTTTTAGACTTGATGAAGATTAATCTGTTTGCTATTTATACCCGATACTATTTAATTACATCTAAGGTTAAAATGTCTTCTTTTTAATTAGAGAACCTATTTACTGGTGTTTGATAGATATTGATAACATTTCAGGTTCTTTTTGTGGATTTTAACCACTGGTTTTCTGCCGCTGTTTTATTTCAGCCTGGATTCCATCCTCCTTTTTGTTTAAGCACTATCATGATTTGGACTTGGAGTTTTCTTCATTCTTCTTTGACATATTAGTGAGGCTTTGATGATATATTTAAGGGTGTAAAATATATAGTTAAAATAGTATATTTTTAATTTATATTTATATAACTCATAATGTGAAAACAGTAGCTCAGAATAATGTAGCTTTACTTCACAGTCCTTTTACTGCTAAACAGTCTTGTCACTTGCTTTTTATTAGAGTCAAACGACCCAGGCAGGGAGACTCACACTTGTAATATCATAACTCAGACAGTTGAGGAAGTAGGATTACCAGAGTTTCAGGCAAGCCTGGGCTATATAAAGAGTACCAGGTCAGCCTGGACTACAAGGTGAGACTCTGATCAAAACCAAAACAACCAAACAAACAATTAAACAAATGAAAAACATCAGAAAATAAAAAAACAATATAAAGAATCATAAAAGAAAAGCAGTGCCTTACAGATCACACAAAGTACAGAATTCTGAGTGAATTCCTTCACATGTCGACACTGCCTTCTTCAATCATTCTTCAGTCCTCCGTGCTGATGAAAATCACAATCACCTACTTATTACACTCACTATAAAATTTTATTGATGCGTGTGTTCAGGCAACAATTAGTTAATTTTTATTTAGTCATCATTATTTCACCTTAATTTCAGTTACCAAGTTTTAAAGTACTAGGTTTATTACTTTTTTATTTATGTGTATATATCTCTGTGTAGGTGCCAGCGGGGATGAGAAGAGGCCATTAGCTCCCAAGGAGCTACAGGTGCAGGTGGCTATGAGCCACCCAACCAGGGTGCTGGGGACTGAACTCACGTCCTCTGAAGGAGCAGCAAGTACTCCTAACTGCTGAGCAATATCTTCACCCCCTTATCAATTTTTTAAAAATACCTAAACGAAAGCAGAGCTTACAGGGATATTGATAGCAATACGCGCACACATTAGGAAAGAGGAAACAAAGTCATTAA
>NW_008480149.1:0-2209 GCF_000622305.1 Nannospalax galili
AAAAAAAAAAAAAGAAGAGAGAGGAAAGATAGTAATCCCTTCAACAGGGTTTTATTAGTTGGTTCTTTGCTCTGCCTTCTCCTAACCTCATCCAAAATAAGACCACAAGCCTCTCTCTGGCCACCCTGCACTGGCAGGCTGCAGGTGAGCCTCAGGTTCATGTACCACAAAGTACTGTCCAGTAAGTCAATAGAATGACGGTACATATAAACAATTTGACAGCACTTGGCAAGCAGGAAATACAACTTCCCTATTGCACATGCTAATACTGTTATTTACACAGACTATTAGATAAAACTTCTGAAAAATATGAATTGGAAGATAACCGTCCTATTTAAAACCACTGGTAGCTTCCAAAGCACATGTATAAAACTTATATTTTGGCCTGGCATCATTAGGAATGTTACTCAATTAACCACCATTTCAGCCAGTGGGGTGGCTCCAGTGCAGACTCCCATATTATAAGTGAAGAAATCACAACAGAGAAGTGAAGTAAATAAAGCACCCATGCCTGAGCGAGGAGAGGGAGGGATGGCTTCAAGCTCTGCCCCTCAGTCTCTGCACCAAAAGAGCATTCCATGACAGACATGCTCTGCACATTCAACATGTGGCTTTGAAGTGCCCAGAGCAACTTAATAATGAAAAATTTTATTTTATTTAAGTTTCCAGTGGTCAACTGCTACCACACTGGTAGCACAGGACTCTAAATTTACAGAAAAATCCTTAACAACAAACACCCTACCTTTGGCTTCTCAACTCATTTTCGAAATATGTTAAAATCATAATACAGTAAAACCTGTTCCACCTCCCTGCCACTACCTGCCCTCTCTTCTTTTAAGTCTTCTGTACAATGGAAAGACATCAGGAAGTTGGAATAAGATGACCAGGTTCAAATCCCACAAAAGTTCCACAGTGTCCTGTGTAACAGTGTGCAGACTATTTCCATCTGAGCCCTTGGTCCTCATCTAGAGAATGGGTTGGCAATGCCAAATTCTAAAGGACATCCACCAAGCACTTACCTGTTACTTTACTTAGTTAATAGTCCCTTAGCTCTACAATGCTCAACTCAAATTCTATCCTCCTGTCTTAAAGACTCTGGGGACTCACCTCTTCTAAAAAGGCCACAGAGTCCTCCCCCTCCCCCCACCCCCAGAGGCTCCATATCAACTGCAAGAGGATTCTATTGCTATACTATTGACTGTTCCTCCTCAACCACATCAGTAGGCCCCTAAGGCCAAAGGTCTCTGCCATCTGACAGCCCTGAGGCAATGAGTATCTGCTCTAGTTACTCTGAAGGGAACCAGAGCTGGCTTAACCCAGCACTGTGATCTGAGGGGCCTGTCTTCTGTATGATGAGGCTCAAAGGCCCATAATGCTTGCCTAGTATGCACATACCCATAAAACAAAGCAGGGTAGCACAAGCCTATAATAAAGCACTCAGGAGAGGGAGGCAGGAAGATCAGAAGTTCAAGGTCATCCTCACCTATACAGCAAGTTCAAGGCCAGGCTGGGATACAAGAGACACTGCCTCAAAAAAAGAAAATCAAAGAAAAGGCTAGGCCATTCCTTGTCACTTGGCAGAAGAAAGGCAGCTGCCAAGGTAAAGAGGTAAGAGGCAGACATGGGGGCCTAGGGCAAACACACCCTCCTTCCTCCATCCAGGACAAGGCTGCTGTCTTCACAGACCTGGAAGACTAACCAGGAACTAGCTTTGTTTTGATTCCATCTTGGTTTTGAAAGGGGAGCATTTCCCTGTACCCTAAGGGAATTGATGGGGTCAAAAGCCACTGGTACTTTCTTCTTCTCTTTTGAACTTGAGAGACTTGAGGCTAAACTGTACCTGAGATGCTAATCAGGAAGAAAAGCTAAGAATTGCCAGCAAGGGACAGTGGGGCTGAGCTGCCTGAGGAAGCACAGGCCCAAACCCCTAAATACTTCTTTTGTATGCTTTTTAAAACACACTTCTTTTTATACGCTTTTTGAAAAAAAAGTTACAATCATTAAACAATAAATTAATAGTAATAATAATAAGTTGTTTGTGTGGTGCTGGAAATGGAACCTGGGTCCTTGAACATTCTTGGCAAATACTTACCTCTGAGCAACACCCCTCATGATTCCTCTTACTGATTTACAGAGCTACAATTTAAAATGCACTTCTCAGGGCTGGAGAGATAGCTCAGTGGTTAAGAACACTGACTATTCTTGCAGA
>NW_008480150.1:0-2211 GCF_000622305.1 Nannospalax galili
CTCTCCTCCTTCATATCACTGCATTCTATCTCCTTTCAATTGAAGCCCTCATACCACTTATTAATTTTCTGACTTCTATGGATTTTCCAATTGAAACACACCTAACTAATGATTCAAAGCTAGCATCCACTTATGAGAGGGGCCGTGTGATATTTGTTTTTCTGGGTATGTGTTACTTTACTCAGGATGATTGTTTCCAGTTCCATTCATTTATCTGCGAGTTTCATAGTGCTTTTACTTAACAGCTGAATCATATTCCATGGTGTAAATGTATCATATTTTTATTATTCATTCACCAGTTGATGAACTGCTTATTTCCATTTCCTGACTACATGGATCATGTCGTAGATCTACTTCTAGCTTTTTGAGGAACTTACACACTGATTTTTGTAGTGATTACCCCAGTTTGCATTCCAACCAGCAGTGAATAAGTGTTCCACTTTCCACACATTCACACCAGCATTTGTCAGTATTCGTTTTGGGTCTTAGCCATTCTGACTAGGGTAAGATGAAATTTCAGAGTAGTTTTGATATGCATTTGCTTGATGTCTAATGATGTTAAACATTTAAAAATATTTCTCGGCTGTTTTTATTTCATCTTTTGGGAGCTCCCTGTTTAGTTCCTTGCCCCAGTTTTCAGTTTGGTTTGTTTCATTTTATATTTAGGTTTTTAGTTCTTTGTATATTCTATATACTAAATCTGTGATTAGACAGGCTACAGGCTATAGGAGAGATCCTAATATGATTCTGCACTGACTCATAATGACACACATATCACTCATAATGATATACATATATATAAAATTAATGTACAATATTTATTAATGCATTCCTCAGTTCTCACGGGAGAAGCTTCTTTTTGTAGCAGATGGCAGTTAACACAGAGACCCACAACCTGTCAAAGTGCAGGAAAAAAGACTGTGCAGTGCCTGTCCTTGGAGACATCCATATCACACCCCTGCTTCCTAAGTTTCAGGGGTCATTTACAGAAGTGAGTGCAGAAAGGCTATGAGACAGAGGTGGTGGATGAATACAAGGAAACTGTTTTCCAGACACTGCAAGGCAATTGCACATATGAACCCATAGCCCTTGTGAGAGCATGCACAAGACCTGTGCAAGCCCAAGTCAGACAAAAACCAAGCGTGGATGTGGGAGGTGGGAAAAAGTGCCCCAACAGTATCTGAGGAAATATTGGAAAACGATAGTGGCTAGGAGAGGTAGGGCCAGTTTTCTTGGGTGTGGATGGGCCCACACCCAAGAGCATTTTGAGAACACAAATTAGACTCAATGGGCCTTAGAAAATAATAGAGGAAATGAATTGAGCGGATGGTAGGGAAGTAGGGGGTGGACGTGAGAGAAGATGGGGGAGGGGGCATGAAGATGATCAAAATACACTGTATAAAATTCTCAAAGAATCAATAAATATTTAGCTCTTATATTTTTAAAGATCTTTTTCATTTTAAATTATATCTACGTGTGTACATCAGTGTGTGGGTATGTGCATGTGAGCATGGGTGTCTAAGGAGTCTAGAAGAAGGCACTGGATCCCCTGGAACTGGAGTGACAGGTGGCTCTGGGTTCTGGGACATGGGTCCTGGGAACTGAACTCTGGTTCTCTGCAAGAGTACCAAGTTCTCTTAACTGCTGAGGCATCTCTCCAGCTCAGCTGTTTATTATTGAAGTTAAATTTAAATAACCTAGAATGATAAAAGTATAGAGCCAAAATGAAAGCAAAATTCTGTAACAGGAAAGGAAAGCTCTTTATGATAGCTGTTAGAGTTAAGGCCTAGAATAAAACTGTGACTTAGAGAGAAAAGTTGAACATCTGTAAAAGCAAATCTGTTAAAATAATCTACATTTGATCTTATCCAAAAGACTGAGAAGTGATTCAGCCTAAATTAATTTCTGTTTTTCTCACTGTTACAAAATAACCTTAAAATGATTCCTTTTCCATTCTCCATTTTTATTTTAGAACCACTATTTCTTGTAATTAAGAAGGCTCTTCCAAGTGTTTTAAACTAGGAGCTTAATGTAATTGACAAAAATGAGACTTTTAAAAAATATTTTATTTATTTTTGTTTTTAACAGAGAATAGGGTAGAGGTTTATTTACACAAGAGTGGGTGCCCTACATTTATGGCTGCATTGTAAAGTCCATACACAAATACAGATCCTGTGACCTCCCGACAGCCACACAAAATGGTGAGAGAGG
>NW_008480151.1:0-2198 GCF_000622305.1 Nannospalax galili
TTAAGAGCACTGACTGCTCTTGCAGAGGACCGGGGTTCAATTCCCAGTACTCACCTAGTGGCTAAGAATCATCCTTAACTCCAGATCAAGGAAATCTGTCGACCTCTTCTGACTTTCACAACACTGCACGACACAGGTGCACTCACATACAATCAGGCAGTACATTTGTACACATAAAATAAAAATAATAAATAAAATTTAAAAAATCGAAAGCAGAGGATCTAGGATATTGGTGGTAGCACTTTTGTTTTTCTGGGTCACTTTTATATTTTGATCCTTTGCCTTTCCTTAGGCTATCTTCTTTGCTGTAGGAGTTTGATTTTCTTTTTCTTTACATTTTGATTTTCCTTGGAATGTACACATTCATTGTGCACGATATTGGTTTAAATAAGAACATTTTCAATTTGAGGTAAGCCTGTCCTCATTTATCCTTCTCCTCCTCTCCTCCTCTCTCCCCCTAGTACTCTTCTCCTAGACTCTTTCTTATCTACTTACGTCATGTACTTATGTGTACATGAATGATTTTGTGTACTTATATAAAATGTTATGACCACACATGTGAAAAATATTTGCCATTATAAGACTGATTTCATAGTTAATATGATTACCCTGCTCATTTTTCTAGAGTTTGATTTTCCTTATATGGTGTTAATTACCTTGCTTTGCATACCATCTGGTATTTCAGATATTCAAAGTGCCCTTCCCTCCAGTAATGTCAACCACGGGCAGAATGAGGAAGGAAAAAAAAAAAAAACAATGAAAGAAATTTACTTACTTAGCCATTTTCATAGAAATACAGGAATAAGACTATTGAGAATTTGATTTAAAAAGAAATCCCAGAACTCTGTGGTGTCTATTAGTTCAGAATCAACTTCTTTTTTCTTCCCCATAAATCCTTCATTCCAACAAGCTTTCATTTCCTTTAAATAAACTAAAGGGAGTTTCAGGCTTGCAACTGAAGAAAATCACTTATAAAGTAATTGGTTTCAGAACCTGTTTCCAAGTAACAGATTCAAATGAAATTTAGTGTATTGTAATTAATATCTAGGGAAGATAAAACAAAGGGCACTGCAAGTCATTGCTCACTTTCTGGAGCTGAAACTGGAAACAACCTTGTACCAATTGATGAAGGATCTAATTAAGGTATTGCTTGTGATCATTTGGAACAAAGTTACCCTTGTGTGCATGACTCTCTAGGGTCTTCTCTAGGGTCTTTCAGTTAAAAAATGAGACAATAAGGAAAAAATGGTATATTTTGAAGAAACTACATAATTACAGTTAAGACAAAATATACCTTAATTGTCTGAATTCTTACACAAAATCAACCTTAAAAATTCAAATTTTCAAAGCCTTTGATGATGATTGATTTTCATTATTAATTAATGGAATAATATTCCTGAAAATCTAATCAAGGATATTTTTGCTGAAATAACGTACGCTACTGAATGAACTTCAAAGAAATTCTTAGCATTTCTTGTTCTTTTAAAAAAATTTCCTAGTTTCTGTGTTTGGTTTTTGACATGATATCTGAATGTATTGCCAGGCTGACCTCAAACTCATGGCAGTACTGGATAGGTGTGCATCATGCCTGACTACTTAGTCTTATTTGAATGCGTATGGCATTATTGGGGAAAATTCTTCACAATGAAGTATATAGCTGCATAAAAGACTCAGAAGATTTAGCACTGTCATGCTTTTTAAGCCTCTTTTTTTCATGTCCCGTATTGTATCCTCACTTTAAAAACGGTCACAGATTTAGTCAACAGAAACTGGCCATCCTTAATCTGAGGCCCAGAGTACCTAATGTTATTTTCATCCTGCTAGTCCTTTACTTGGTTTCACTGACTCTATTTGATTTGCACAGCTAGAATATAGGTCAGTTCTGACAGAGGAAAAAAAAACATTTGGGTAAACAGATCTTAAATATATTCAATCAAATAGAAAAACGTTAGTTTTATTGATTTAGGGGGACAGGAAAACAAATGAGTCTGCAATACCACATTTTAAAATATTACTGTTTGCACTTTAAATTCTCCTGTATTACTTTGATTTTTCTCAAACACTATATTTAACATGCTATTGATTATTTTGATATTCATTTATTTTTCTTGTCTATGTATGTTCTTAAGTATATATCCAAGCATCTTTCTATCATCTATCTATCTATCATCTATCTATCTATATCTATCTATCATCTA
>NW_008480152.1:0-2212 GCF_000622305.1 Nannospalax galili
ATGCACTGAAATGACAGGAGCCAATTAGCGATTCTTCAAAACAAGTCTGGCTGCCCCCAGCCACTTCCTCTAGGCGCCAAAGTCTGGTCATGCCCACCCCCTGCTTTTCCTCTAGGCCCTTCTTGCCTTGCCCCTGGCCTCACGCCCCGTAATAGGTAATTCCTTTTCATTTCTTTTTGTATTGTATACATAATAATTTAAGCCTCTAAAGCGGTGTGTTTCCTTATGAGTCTCTAAAGACCTTTAGTGTTAGTTAGCCTTCCTTTTAATCCCTCCTCTGTCCTGCCCTCCCTCCCGTTCCCCACCCTGTTCAACCCTTCCTACTCTTAATCCCTTTCCTCTTTATGTCGCTGTATTCTGTCTCTCCTCCCACGAAACCTAAATTTCCATGGCTATTGACTAGTTGCTTGATCTCTATGGATTTTCCAGTTGAAATTACACATATCTAAGGATTCAGAACTAGCATCCACTTATGAGAGAGAACATGTGATATTTGTCTTTCTTGGTCCGAGTTACCTCACTCAGGATGCTAGTTTCTAGGTCCATCCGTATAACTGCAAATTTCACACTTTGGTTTTTCTTTACTTCTATGTAACAGAAGTCGTTTGTTTATCATTTGCTCAGTTGCTCATTTATTTTTTTTTATTGGACATGGTCAACCTGTATAACCCATGTTGCCCACCAACTTATCCTCTTATCTCTGCTGCCTGATGCTGAGTCCTGTGTACCACCAAGTTCTAATCATTATTTGATTTTATAAGCAAAGAAAATAATTTACTTTCTACATTGAGCATTTGAAAAATGCATTCTGACAGAACTACTTTTCCTCATTCCCTGCAGTGGTGATTTGAAATGTCAAATGGTAGTATCTTCAGTTTGTCCTTTATTGTTATAACAAATTAAGAACAGGAAACTGTCTTTCTCTTGTGTCATCTGATGAGAATAACCTCACAGGCTAATTACATGTCTGTATTTCTGATGTCAGACAAAATATCTACTGAAAGAATTCAGAAAATGAAATTAAAATTAGAAATCAAGATTCTTATAATGAGCATTGAATTTATAATAATATGTCAATAAAGTTGTCCTTTGATGAACCTGGTGTGATATGACCAGTGAAACAAGCAGGATAATGAGAGACAAATGGTTCAGGATATTGTTTTACGTGGAATTTAAAAGCAAGCAACAAGAGCTAATCTACCTGATGCCACAAGAAAGTAAAATGTTGAACTGGTTAACTGCCAAGAGGAATGGGAGATACTGTTCAAAACGTTCATTAAATAATAGTGCATTCTATACAATTAATATGCAACATAATAAATACATAGTCAAAATTTTTAACTTAGATATATATTAACTGTTCATGCCACAAAAAATAGTAACTAGGTAAGGAGATAGATATGTTATCTTGACTTCATACTAATTTCAAAAGCATTGGGTGTTTTATAATACAATATTAAGTGCATTAATTATGTATAATTATTATTTTTACTTAGGAGAAGAACTAAGAAGCATCCTGAAAACTTCATTTTTGAAAAATACAGAGATGATTCAGATTGGAGATTCAAGCATTTTAGAAACACTTTATTAAGTACTGAGCAAATGAAATAATAAATAGTATATTCAAACTCATCTAAGAATTTGAAATGACATTATATTAGCATGGCCAGAGAATGTACAGGATCTCCTCAATCTGTATTTGGAGGAGATGACACTGGGTAATTTACCTGAAACTAAAAAAATGGTTAAAAATACAAAACAATTGAAAACAGGGTAGCACTATGAAGTTTTATGGGGTGTCAGCATATAAACATCTAGAAAGAAGTGTTTTATGAAACTGTCATTCAGAACTTATCTACATACATTAATATGAGTGTAATTCTGACTTCCTTGAGAACCAATTAATTCTTTAGTTCATACTTTCATTTGTCATATATTACTTGTATTTATACATTGTCATTTTTCTTATATTTTAAATAAATTAATTACTGTGGGGCTGGGGAGATGGCTTGGCAATTAAGAGCACTGAATGCTCTTGCAGAAGACCTGGGTTAGATTCCCAGTACTCACATCGTGGTTAACAGTTGTCCATAGCTCCTGTTTGAGAGGATCTGAGAACTTCTCACCTCTGCGGGCATTGCATGACATGGATGCACTTACACACAGGCAACATACTCCTACACATAATTTTTTTTTTTTTTTTTTTTTTTTT
>NW_008480153.1:0-2213 GCF_000622305.1 Nannospalax galili
AAATCAGTGAGGAGGATTATTTCGGTTATTTCAGCAGCAGCTCTCCGACCACCCACATTTGAAGTTGACTAAATTCATACTTAATGCACCTTTGCTTTAAGCTTTGGTCAGATGCACGGCTTTATGAATATTTGAAACTGCTCCTGGAGGCAAGGATGCTAAAGCACCATCACAGACACACATTTTTGCAAGACCTCATTAACTAATAAAGAAATAGCTGAAAGAAACAGGATTAACTTCACAGGAGGGGTGTTGCTGTCCCGTCCTCCTCCCAGCGAGGCTTACATAGATGCTCATTTATCATGATCTGTCTTGTTTTATCAGGGCAACTCAGCTTCTCGGAAACACACAGATCTATAAATGCTCAGTAAAACACACACCCAGAAATGATATGCTAAATAAATCCCCATTTGGTATTCTATTCTAAAGCAATTTAAAGACATCTGGGCTGGAAAACATTTGGAGAAGGCAGATGAGGGCGGGGCAGGGGTGGGGGTTGGGGCGTCCGATTTGTTTGGCCCCTCGACCTGCAACCTTGACTGGGACCGTCAAGTATTGGAGGGGGCCAAAGCAGGGTCCAGGGGGGGTCTAGACTTGTTGTAATTTTGTGATTCTGTTACCCTGGGCAAGCCATTCAGCCTGTGTCTCAATTGCTTTTTTTCTTTCCTGTGAAATGGGAATAACCTGATGATTCGGCTGTGATGTTCTGAGAATAAAGGCTAGCAGAGGGGAGAATCCTTTATAATTGGTAAAGAGTTCTCTGATTTTAAATAATGACTTCATCCTTAACAACATCGGGCAGCACGGATAAGGGCCAAATATTTATTTAGTGTTGACCCAATATCTTATTATTTGGAAGGATCATAATATTTCATATTTGGATGAAAATCATGGGCGGGTCTGTCTCTCCCTTTCTTTAGGTGAGGGAAAAGGGACGGAGAAGGCCATTCCATTCCATGTCTAGTCTTGGAAGTAGCCAGCTGCCTGGAGCCTCGGTTCTGGTTCTTGTGTAAGTGTTATAAGTGTCATCTGTTATGCCTGTGTGTACTTTATGGCCATGCTTACGCTGAAGGAAGCATTACAAGTATGTGCCAGGATGCCGACGTACTGCCCTAAGTAAACTGTATTATGAACCTTCGGAAAGATTTTATTTAGAACCAAAAGCTCATGTTATTGAAAAGTCTTTGAAATATTGTACAAACTAAGAAGAAAGAAGGAAAAAGAAAACAGAAATTGAGTTATCAATGCAGCAGTTAAACAGCTGTCAAGAAATGTCAAAGAATGATCAGAGGGTGTGTCTGTCTGTCCGTCAGGGTGTGAACCAGGGCAGAATTAAAGGGAAGAAAGCAAATTTGTTGGATCCCACAATTAATTTTTAGGTTTAAACTAATATATTTTTCCAAATGCATTTCA
This sequence comes from Nannospalax galili, assembly GCF_000622305.1. NCBI lineage: Eukaryota > Metazoa > Chordata > Mammalia > Rodentia > Spalacidae > Nannospalax > Nannospalax galili. The sequence continues at coordinate 1,414 of NW_008480153.1, forward strand.
TAATGCTGACAGAGCTTTTACCCCCATGTGACAGGCTATGTTCAGATTCAGGATGCGTCTGACAGCATGTGTCCAAACATGTACAGAGCTAAAGTTTTCATTTTATTTTTGCTATTAGGCTTGAGAGGTAAGAGAACAACTATTGTCAAGAGGACCAGGGTTCAAATCCTAGCTCTGATACTTATGCCTTATTTCTCAGTCAGTTAAAATATGATTAAAACTCTGACACAAAGAAAATAAATACAGTTAGCTCTTAGTATCTGTGAGGGACTGGCTCCAAGATTCCCTAAGATACCGAAATCTGAGTATGATTCAGGAATTAAAAATTTTTTTGCTTTGTTTATTTTTTATTTTATGTGTATGACTGTTATGTCTGCATGTATGTTAGTGCACCTATGTCGTGCAGGCTGGAGGAGGGCATCGGATCCCCTGGAACTAGCTATAGATGGTTGTTAGTTGCCATGTGGGTGCGGGAACTGAGCCTGGGTTCTGTGCAAGAGTAGCCAGTGTCCTTAACTTTGGACCATCTCTCTAACCATCACCCTCACTTTTTGAAGTAAGACCAGGCTGACCTCAAAATCTCTATCCTGCCTCAGTCTCCTGAGTGTCAGAGTTGTGGGCCAACATCACCACCTGACCCTCTTCTAGTCCTTTATGTAGTGTAGTGTTTTCATAGAACCTGTGCATACCCCTTGTATACTTTAAGTCAGGCCTAGAGTACTTGAAATACCTAACACAACATAAATGCTATGTAAGCAGTTGTTATGTTGTGCTGCTTAGTGATAATTGCAAGAAAAAAA
>NW_008480154.1:0-2212 GCF_000622305.1 Nannospalax galili
TGTGTGTGTGTGTGTGTGTATGTGTGTGTAGGTTTGAGTACACATTCTTATGTGTGGGTTCACATGCACATATGTATGTGTGCATGTGAAAGTCAGAGGTCAACCTTGAGTACTGTTCTTTGAAACTGTCCAAGCTCCAGGGGTCAGCCTGTTTCTGACTCCCAAGCAATGGGATTACAGGAATGCGATACCATGTCTGGCTTGTTACATGGTTGCTGGGGATTTAGTTCAGGTCTTCATGCTTATGCAGCAAGCATTTCACAATTGATTTATCTTCCCAACTTCTCAAAAAGGCTTTAAAATAGACTGCACTATGAACCTTGCCTGAAACCATCCCACAAAGCAGTTTAGGAGACAGAGTGATGGAGGAGAGTCACGGGTAGTAGTGCCAAGATTAGTGCCACTAGTGAGCTTCCTGGAGGGTCACTGTGGGAGCCAAGAGGAAGGACATTTAGTGAGAGACACACAGCAGATGAAGGGGAAAGTGTCCCACGAAACCACTGTGGATAAATGGCCTTCTGTTCCTGGTTGCTCCTTTCTAGAGCCTTTTGAAATTTCTCTTTCCTTTCTTTCTCAATCCACCATGAAATTTGGAAATATGCTGAGTATTTCTTTATGTACTGCATGGCAATGCCTTATATATGGAAATAGTAAGATTTTTGAACTCCCCAGAATACATCCTTAAGGCCAAGAACCCTAAGCAGGCAGAAACTTCATCTCTTCCTGGTGGCCATTAAATACATACTAAGTCATTAATGGCTGTTTACAAACTAGGTGGATGCATAAATAAATGTCATTGCCCATGGAATAACTAGTTCAAGAAGTGGGTCAGAATGAAAACGCATAGGTTGAATGGGAACGTGTGGAGATGTGCTCGATTTACAAATAAGGAAAGGAAGGTGAGGTGTGGGGTGGGGTGGAAAGTACACAGGGCCCAAGTGGCGTGTCTGCCTGTGCCAGGCTCAGATGCCCAATTCTGGTGATGGATAAGCTTCCTTCGCCCCAGCTCACTGGGAGCCAAGATCTCCCACTGACTTTCGGAATGGTATACTGCCTCCCTTCAGTGATGAACCAAGCTGAGGTCTGTGCTGGCCAAGGCAGAGATGAACAACCAGGGCGAACTCATCGCGTTCCAAAGTTTTAACGAAAGAGCTGCAATTACCAAGCTCTCTGCAGTTGGCACTTGAGAATCCATCTCAATTTCCCCTTTTTTTCTGAAGCGACAGTGATTAAGGATTCATTCTACACATAAAACAAGTGATCAATGGCTCTTGGCAGTTCCATTGTCTGTCTCTCCCCCCATCAGTAGACAATGTATCTTGGGGAGCTACCGGGGCCTGAGAAAAATGAGTTTGCCAGACACAGTTCTATTTTGATTTAGATTACAAATAGCTTGGCTCAGTTTTTACATTGATAACAAGGAGATGGTTCCATTTCCCAAGCCCTGCAGTCAGAATCGTCCATCTCTGGGAGTCTGGTTTTTTGTGCTAGTTGTAGTACACTATCCCTGGCTTTTTTGGATCCAGCACACAGGAACTTCTCTGGCTGACTGACTTGGCCTCTGTCCCTGGGTGGGTTGAATTTGACCTCTGGAGGGGTGGCTAAAATGGGCTCTGTCTAGCACTTTCTAGGTCATCCTAAGCACCCTGTACCACGGACCATCAAGTGGCCTCTGCCCTAGAGAAGAGGCCAGGCTGTGTGGATGGATTCTCATCTATGGCTGCAGCACCCAAGGGAGCTGTGACAGGAGGGGCAGGAAAGTGTGATAAGTGGGTGGGTATGTGAGACTGCTCTGTCTTTTCTTGTTTGATGGTCCATCTTGATTGCCAATTTGATGGGCTCTAGAACCATCTAGAAGACAAGCCTCTGGGCATGGTCCCAATAGCTCAACTACCTTTCCTGAGGCCCCAGCTCTTAAAAGTTCCACCACATCTCAATAGTACCATAGGCAGCTAAGCCTTGAACACACAGAGACACTGAAGATCCACATTTTGTGTTTGGTTTTCATTTATTTATTTAGAGACAGAGTCTCAAGTAGACAAGGCCACTATGTGGTTGAAGATGACCTTGAACTTCTGATCCTCCTGCCTTCATCTCCCTAATGCTGGAATTACAAACACCAAGTGTGACTTAGGTAGTACTAGTGATTCAACCTGGGGCTTCATACATGCTAGGAAAACACTCTACTATCTGAGATACACACCCAGTTCCC
>NW_008480155.1:0-2207 GCF_000622305.1 Nannospalax galili
GGAAAAAGTCAATTGGTTTGGTGTGCGATGGGAGAAACTTCTGTTCTCTTCAGGCCAAGTTAAATTTTAGGTCTTGACTGGCTCAGTGACCCTACCACCTAATACAACAATCTTATGTTTGCGTAACCCCCTTCCACACTGGATCAGGGCTGGTCAGAGTGGGCAGTGAATGATGGAAATGTTGCCACGTCATTATTGAGATTAGGCTGTAAAAGACTAGACCTTGTGTGGTGCATGGTACCGGTGAATCCAGCACTCAGGAGGCTGAGACAGGAGGATTTTGAGTATAAGGCCAGCTCGGGCTACATAGTGAGTTCAAGGCCAGGCAGGTAATCGAGATCTGTCTCAAAACGATGACAGCAACAACAGACTGGACCTATCATCTCATTTTGCCACTGTCTCTCGGATCACTTGCTTTGGGGATGTCCAACACAACCCTTTGGAAAGGCCTATGTGGGTAGAAACTGAAGTAGCCACTAGCCTTGTGAGTGTACCGTCTTGGGAGCTCAACCTTTGGTCCCAGTCAAACTCAGTGGAAGACAGAGCTGAGCCAGAGCTACTGGGCTAAGTGTCTCCTGGATTCCTGACCCTTAGAAACCATGTGAGATCATCAATGTCAGTTGTTTTAAGCTGCTGAATTGTGGGAGGTGGGGGGTAATCACTTGTTACACAGCATTAGATAGCTGTGTAACACATTCATATTCAACAAGTGATAATGTTGGATGGGCAGTTGGGTGTACAAGTCTGGAATGCAGGGAAGTGCTTATGGCTAGATTATTAAATTGGGAGTCATTACCATATAGATGATGTCAACATGTCATTCAGTGGGGACTGGAGAGATGGCTCAGCTCTTAAGAGTACTGGTTGCTCTTTCAGAGGACCTAGGTTCAGTTCCAGCACCCACATGGCAGCTAACAAGCAGTTCCAGGGGAGCTGAACCCTCTTCTGGCCTCCTCAGTCATTGCACAACATAGATGTACTTACATACATGTAGGCAAAGCACTCATACACTTAAAAAAATTGTAAAAAATGCCACCCACTGCAACAAGTGCTCTTTTTTACATTTTTATTTGTTCTCTGAGAATTTTGTGCATACATACAATGTATTTTGATCTTATTCAACCCTGCCTCCTGCCACTAACTCCTCCTGAATCCTTCCCCTATGTCCCTCTCCCAATTTACTGTCCTCTTTTAAAAAATGTGACCCATTCATTCTTATTAATGCTGCCCATGTAAATGGCATGGATATGGAGTCATGTACTAGAGCAAGATTAACCTACCAGGGACCACATCCCTGTAGAAAACTGACTTTCCCACCCCCACGAAGCCATCAGCTGTCAATAGCGCCTCAGCTGAGGGGGCGCAGGGCTGGTGAGCCTCTCTCCACTCCATGCTGGGATGTTGACTGGCTTGATCTTGTGCAGGTCTTGTGCAGGCGACCACAGCTGCTGTGAGCGTATGAGTGTGACTGTCCTTTCCAGAAGTCACTGTTTCCCCTCAGTCTTCTCTGATCTCTGGCTCTTAATGATCTTTCTGTTCCCTTTTCCTCCATGTCTCCAGAGCCATGGGGAAGGGGTGTGCTATAGATGTTCCATTTATGGCCGAGCATGCCACAGACACTTGTTTTCTGTACAGAGACCAGTTATGAGTCTCGTATCAACTGCTATTCACTTCCCAGAGAAGCTTCCCTGATGAGTACTGAGAGCTACCCTAATCTATGGACACAGAGCTAGGAATTTAAAAGGCAATTTGATACTATGTCCATTTAGCAAAATAATGGTAGTAGGATCAAACCTAGGGCCTGAGATAATACTATTTTGGTGGAGGGGTCTGGTCCCAGCTTCCCAACTCCCTCTTCTGGGTCCCATAGCATGCTGGTTTATTGTGGTTTTGCTTTGTCTGTGTTTCCCCACTGGCTTCTGAGATGACCCGGTCTTCTCTCTGAGTCTGTTTCTGACCCTGGCACAAACTGTTGGCACTTATTAATAATTGCTTTTGGAAAGGGTGTGTGTACGGGGGACCCTGGGAGAGAAGCAAACCTTGGAAGTGTTCCTACTGCTTCTCTTCATACTGGGTTGGGCTCCCTTGCAGCAGCTGCTTTGGTATCTCCTGGGGTGTCTTCAATCTGGCCTTTAATCCTCCTGCTTTGATGCTGGTCTTTCTCTGCACTGCCCAGCATGTGGTACCTGTGTCCTGAAGCACTACAA
>NW_008480156.1:0-2209 GCF_000622305.1 Nannospalax galili
CATTTGGAAGATTTTTTTCCCTGTTAGTTTTAAATACAATTGTTTCAGCACGCCTGGATGGCATCAAGGCAGGCAGCACTGTCAAGGTATCATTGGTAAAACTAAAACATTTTATTGGGTGTGGGGAGGGAATAAGGGTTATGACCTGTTTAATTAATGTAATAAGGTAAAGGGTGCAATTAAGATGTCTTCATGATAATGGAAGCTTCGTGACAAGGCTGAAAGCATTTCAAATTAATTTATCCTGATGAATGTTTAAACTAGCATTTCGTCTGTTTTATTTTTGAAAGTGGGGTCCAAAGGGGAACTGTAGAGTTAAGGAAGGAAATGAGTCAATCATAGCATTACCATAGGGATTGATGATTATGTGCAAAGCAGAAATCATAATAAAGTCATTTTAGATTTCATTCGGTCACCAGGTAGGCACACACATCATGTAGTTCCATTGATGGTTATGGGCATCTGACTTACTGTGGTCAATGGAATAAGGGCAGCATGTCTCTTCAGAGTGGAAGCATTAAATTATGGATGCTCTGCCCTCCGTCCCTGATTGTCCTTTGCCTGATTGTTATATGATGGGCACTGCCCCAAGAGTTATGTGGACCATAGTACATTTTGAGTAAATGAGAATAACGCTTTGTAGTATTAATCTACTAAGATTGTGGAGTTGTTTCTCATTTCATCTAAACCTAGCCTGTATCTCATGATATAGTACTGGGTTTTGTATTAAATACTTGTTATTAGTAGGTTCAGGGAGAGATGTGAGGAAATAATAGGAACTCTTACTAAAAATTCCTACTCCTTAATTAAGATGTGTATATTGGCAGGTAATGGAACAAGGGAGTGAAAAACTGTGGTGCTGGCCTGACCAGAGGCTGTGAATGCTAATTCTCTGAGACAGTACCAAAGGGACACAAGGAGGTATGTAGCCTGCTTTCAAAGAGCCGACATCTAGTTCCGTAATTGACTCATTGGGATCCAGACACGTAGCAAAGAAGTGATGATATGATGATATACCAGATGGGAAAAGGATTCAAAAGACTCTAGAGCATCCACTTGTCTTGTATTATAATAATACACTGTCTTCAAACTTAAGCAAATATATATTTTATAGAACCAAAAATCAATACAACTACTGAAGATATGATAAAAATTTAAAAGTAATTTCATCTTCGAATGGACAGGCAGTTCCTCAAAACCCTATGGACACTGGTGCCATCCTCTTGGCCATGGGTATTTCAGTGGAAATGCTACTGATCTAATTAAATGATACTAATGTTAAACCTTTGTCACTAAAGGTTACAACCAACTCAACCAACTTGTTCATCTCAGTTACAACACAAGTGTTTATGCAAACTAAAATATTGGTAGGACTTGGTCAATATCATTACATTTCTGTTTCATTGGAAATTTATGTTATAGGAAAGTGTGTTGGTTAAAAATCACTGCCTTGGGGCTGGAGAAATGACTCAGTGGTTAAGAGTACTGGCTGCTTTTGCAGAGTACTTGGGTTCAGTTCCCAGCATCCACATGGTGGCTAACAACCACATATAACTCCAGTTCCCGGGGATCCAACACCCTCTTCTGGCCTCCATGGGCATTGCACGACATGGGTGGACTTACATACAGTCAGGCAATACACTCATACATATAAAATAAAAACTAAAGTTTTAAAAAATATACTGTCTCCTTAAACATTTTTTCCAGAAGTTCCTTTCCTTAACAAAAAATACTGTTATTGAAATAATCACTAAAACATAAACACATTGACCCAGCTTCCAAAGGGATAGTGCTGGGCGTCAATCTCTAGGTGGCTATGTTGGATTTTGCTAGGAATGTGGTAAAAATTACTTATCTCTTTTTCTATAAACCTTAAAAAGAAGCAAAACTGTGGAAACCATTAGCAAGATAGAGCAGTTGATTGCAATTAATTTCTTCAATCCATAGCTATAAAGGACAGTTATATTCTGGGTACTAGAGAATAATAAAAACAGATCCTGTCTCACATCTCAGTAGGAGGAGACAGTGAAAGAGCAGGTAAGTAGAAACAGTAAGACCTGATGTACGAGGAACACAGGTAAAAGAAAGGATAGAGAGTGATTGGAAGGGAAGCTTTTGAGTCAGATAGAATGGCTGGTAGACATGGAGGCGGGGATACTTAAATTGACTTTGATGAGATGTTCTAAGGGCATAGAGTTAATTGTGCCAC
>NW_008480157.1:0-2139 GCF_000622305.1 Nannospalax galili
CTGTGTGTGAGTGTGTGAGAGAGAGACAGAGAGACAGAGAGTGAGAGAAAGAGATTATGTCCTTCCTGTAGCTTTCCATGGACTGTATTAAAATATATGAATCCCTTTTCTTAATGTAGCCACTTCATGTTTACTTGCATTTCCCAAATAATTACTTTTAGGAATTCAGAGGACAGCACTGAAAAGTCATCAGCTAGACTGATGGAATGGTGTAAACACAGGAAGCCAAACTCCAGAAAATGCAAAGCAAATTCAGAGAAGTCGGATGGACAGTTTGCTGTCTATGAGAAAAATGCTTCTTGTAGTGGTCACGTCTACCTCCAGATTTAACCACTAGTCTGCGTGCGCTGTGAGAGAAGAGACATCTCTCCAGTACGGACGGAGAGGAAGGAACAGGCCCTATTAAAAGTACAAATAAAGAACGAAATGAAAGATTAAGATCATGTGTTCGAATCCACTGCAGACATCCGTAGCGCAGTACTCTGGGGGTTTCATGAGCTCATGTCTAGGCTAACAGAGCTATAGCTATAGGGCCTCTACTGGGTATTCTCAATTATCAACTTGGCACATCTAGAAAGAGGGAACTTTGGTTGAGCATTTCCATTATCAGACAGGCCCGTGGGAGTGTCTGTGAGGCATTTTCTTGATTGTTGAATAATGCGAGAGTGCTCAGCCCAGTGTGGGTGGTGCAGCCCCTGTACCGCCCGCGTTGTAGAAATAAGCAGGCTGTGCACAGTACAGATGGGGAAACCAGGAAGCAGTTTCCCTTTAGTTGCTGTCTCCAGGCCTCTCCCCTCACTTCCTGCCCTGACTTCCCTTAAGAATCTGACTGGGACATCTAAGCCAAACACACTTTCCTCCAGAGGCTGGGTTTGGTCAGATTGTTTGATCTAGGGTTCCTAGGGAGATGGCTCAGCGGTGGGTGGGGAGCACTGGCTGCTCTTGCAGAGGAACTGAGTTCCGTCCCCAGTGCACAAGGATCCCAGGTCGTCTTCTGACCCCCACAGGCATTGCGGGACACGGGTGCACTTACACTCGTGCACGCAAAAGCTGCTTGTGCACATAAAACAAAAACTATTTTTAAAAGGCAGACTGGAAGAGCGTGTTTACAAATGACTGTACTGTGAATTCAAAACACATAGACTTACCCAGTGGATGAGTGAGACGAACCTACATTGTGTTTATCAGGTGACAGCCACACTGAAGAAATACAAATTTTGCTAGCTCTGAGCCCGAGAGAAAGCATTCTAAGGGCTATCACCAACCCTTGTTAGCAGAACTTAATCCTCTTCACTTGAAGAGGTTGTGAAAGGCCAGGCCGTAATGAAAGGAGGTTTGGCTTCCACACAAGCATCCTTCACCATGAGATGCATTTGTGGAGTTGGTAATTATGTCCCTTGCCTTTCACTGAAAGGGCATCTGAGAATCAGCCCAGTGGAATGCACAGAGCTCCTCTACGGACTCCACTTAAGGCCACTGCCTGGGAAAAAAGCAAACTGAGAAAATTATATTCTATTCAGCTTCATGTGCCAGTTCAGAAACAAGAGAAATTGGAACAATTAAACCGGAATGGTAACCTTGACAAAGCACAAATGCCTTTCCGTAGGACAGAAGAAGCCAGCTACTGAAGAGAAAGGACATTGTGTGACTTAACAACAAAAATGCATTAAACATAAAGTACAGCTAAACAGACGTGGAAAGACTGACACAAGCATTAGGTCATTTGTGAGCAATTTTATTTTTTTCTCTAAAGAGCATTACCAAATCATAAAAGTCAGCTCAGTCTACACTGGGAAATTACAAGTGTTGGAATTATCAAATGTAGTTTATCCTGTGGTGAAGGTAACGCGCCTGAAGATTTTGGTTGATTGGCTTGGTTGTTTGTTTATTCTGTGATGTAGGTGGAAGCCAGGCCATGACACGTGCTATGCCAGAGCTCTAACACGAGTCAGCCACCAAGCTCTGGACCAGATCTTAAGGATCCACACTACGTTCGTTTGTGATTCTCAGACACTGCGACACATGAACATCTAGAGCAAAAATAAGAAAATCATTCAAAAGGATGAGCGTGTTTCAAGAATGCACTCTGTCAAGCTGTGGCCTCCACACACACACACACACACACACACACACACACAC
>NW_008480158.1:0-2212 GCF_000622305.1 Nannospalax galili
ACACACACACACATATATATATATACTGTCAGAGTATAATAAAGGTGAAATGTGTGGTGGTTATTTCCCTGAGCCTTCATAGTATCACCAGTACAAAATGTTTCTGTTATGTAATGCAGCTTAGCAGGTGTTGGAATCGAGGTTTGGAGTAGATCAAAGATACAAAAAAAAGGTGTTTGATAAATGTAATTATTATGTAAGATAACTCTGGGAGAAATTAGATGAATGGAAATGCTTTCAACTATCTTTTAATTCCACTTATGATGCTACGTAAGAGTGAAAGTTTAAAACTGCAAAAATAGTGCTAGGAAAATGGCTCAGCAGGTAAAGTATTTACTGTACAAGTAAGAGATCTAGTGCTGGGGTCCCAAAAGTCACTGTAAGTGCTAGTGCTAAGAGGCTCCCTGACTGTAGTCACAGCTGTTGGGAGGCACCACAGGGCTAATCTAGAGGAAAAGGTGAACTCTGGGTTCAGTGAGAGACTCTGCCTCAATATATGAGATGGAGAAAGATCCGAGAAAATGTCAACTTAAGGCCCCTATACACATGTGCACCCACAATGTAAACACCATACACCACACACACCTCACACACATACAGTCACATACACACATAAATGTGGAAACAAAATATTTAAAATGTAAAAGGAAAAGAAAGGGAGAGGAAAGAAAGTTAACCTACAAAGCTATGGGAAAGAGGGCTGGAGAGATAGCTCAGCAGTTAAGAGCACTGGCTGTGCTTGCAGAGGACCTGGGTTCAGTTCCCAGCATCCACATGGTGGCTAGCAACTGTCTATAACTACAGTTCCAGGGACTCTGACACCCTCTTCTGGCCTTTGCAGGCATTGCATGCATATGGTGCATTTACATATCTGTGGGCAAAACACTCAGACACATAAAATAAATTTAAAAAAAAACAAAAGTAAATTAAAAATAAAACTATAAAGAAGAAAAAAGAGGAAACAGAAGTAAAACAGGAGAAAGGAGATAGAAAAAGAAGAGAGGGTAAAGGGAGGGAGGGGAGAAATACTGCAGGACCAGAGAAACTATTTTAACTTGTCACTTATTTCATTCTTTAACTTTTAGTCATTGTCTGAAATGTGCCTCTCAGTTCTCAAAATGTCAAACAACATTTCCCTTCAAGAAAGTTTTTGGTATTGGCAGACATTTCTTTCACATGTCATTTTACTCTGAGTGGTGAATATTGCACACCTTCCCTTAAAATTATTTCACGTATATTTATAAATATAAAAACTGAAAATGAAAATATGGGTATTAAAGGTCAAACTCTAAAGATGCAAAGGGTCTCTGAGTTAGAACATATACTCTGAGTGTCACTTAAGGGAGACAGTGGACTGGATAAAATCCATAAGGAAAGCACATGAAGAAACAAGACGGTGATGGTCTCACTAGCTTCCTTGTACTACATCCCACTTACAAACAGGAAATGGAGTTTCTAATTCAAGATTATTGCTTTATGCTTGGAGCTTCGAAGAATCAGACCCCACCAGCACTGTGCATCATTTTATGGCTCTTAAAGATAAAAGGAACAGTATAAAAGAAAAATACTGATCACAAAAGAACCGAAGAAACAGTAACTTGAACATTAACTTTATAAAAGTTTAAGCATATTGTTGCTGGTGGCCAAACCATACTTTTGAAATCCGTGAAGCTGTGAGCTGGTTTAAATGGCACACAGAAACCTCTAAGATGTATGCCTGCTAATGGTAGTAAATCATCTATTTAGATGCTTCTGCCTACTAATGGGCTAGTATCATCTAATTGGATACCTCTCCCCATTCAACTAGTTATAAAATCTATGCATTTCTTAACTTACAGAAGATCTTGTAGTGCCTTCTCAAGAACTCTCTTTTGTCAAAATACAGATCTGTACACTTAACCACAGATTTTCACATTCAGCGAAATTCAGTTTCACATTCAACTTGGTACAGTTCAGATGGATAGGGAGAACATAGATTTTTGTTTATGTGTCTTTTGGATGATACTGGTTTAAAGTTCAAATATGATTCCAAGTCATTGACTTTCTCCCATTTTCCAATTGAGGGTCCTTAATTTAAAGTCAGTCTTTATAAAATAGTTCATTAACTTGAAAATTCAGCCAATGTTTAAAAAGTGCATAATTAATTCCAAGATGATGTATTTCAAAGGTACTTTTTTTTTTTTTTTTTTTTTTTTTTTTTTTTTTTTTTTTT
>NW_008480159.1:0-2215 GCF_000622305.1 Nannospalax galili
CCAGAGGAGATGGGCAAGAGAGTAGAATGATCAAAATGCCTTGTATGAAATTCTCAAAGAATTAATAAAAATATTGAAAAAATACAATTGCAATCGTTCTCACTCCTCGTCCACAGTGATCCCTGAACCTTGCCTTGGGAGGAGGGTTATGATGCAGGCACCCCATTTAGGGTTGAGTACTCCACAGTCTCTTATTCTCTGTACTTAGATCATTTCTGAGTGTCTTTGTTATTCACCTGCTGCTGCCTTAAAGAGTCTTCTCTGATGAGAGTTGAGAGATGTAATTTTCTATGGGCACAACAGTAAATCATTATGAGTCATTCAATATTGCCTATTTAGCAGAATAATAGTAGGTTCTTGGTCCTGATAACAGCGTCAGGAGTAGAATACTTATTGGAGAACAGGTCTTAGATACAATTATAAGGTGGTTGGATGCTCCCATTAGTATTCATGGGGCTATTGAATCACTGGGTATATATAACCAACCAGTTATTTTTGTAACTCACATGGTTCACACATGGTTAGAGTTGATGATTTCTTTTCTTATCCAGTAACATGTACAGTGCCTTCTAGCACTATGAAGTCTATCTTGCAGAGATGTAAGTTCAAGGTGAGTAGCAGCTTGGTTTCTCATTTGTTCTCAGTCTCAAATATGTAGTATCTTCAGCAATAGGGTCTTACAGTCAAATTCTGGTAGGTAACAAAATGCAATGGTAATAGCCAGTAGTATTTGAAGGCCTATGGGATCTTTCTGCTTAAAAACTACAAAAGTTAGAGTGCATTCTCGGTGGAAAATATTTAAGACCCAAGAGCTAGCCAGAGGCAGTAAGAGATGAACACAATGGAGCTGTTATCTAGACACCACAGGTTAGTTGCTCATATGAACCCATAGCCCTTATGACGGCATGGACAAAGCTGTGCAACCCAAGCTAGATAGGTCCCCACTATGGAAAGGGGAGGTGGGCAGGAAGCCCCAGCCCTAGCTAACAATCTATTGGCAACTGAAAGATTCTGGAAGAGGGAAGAGGGAAAGTCAATTTTCCTTACTGATATGATACCTGGTATGTTGATCAGAATCCAAGGAATACACCCACACCCAAGAGCACTTAGGAAACACAGAATAGAACTTGATAGGCTTTTAAAAAAATAAGACAAATCAAACTTCCTGCTATGAGACATGGGAACCTTGTCCCTGAACATTAGCCCTCAGAATGTCCTATGTAAACTACCAAGAAAGGAAAGCAATCTATAATCCCATTCAGCCATATTCTGTGAACCACAAAAATGAAAGACCCAGCAAGCAATCTCCATGGTGCGGTAGTGGGACTTAAACCTTGGGAGTCATCCACAGCTGTTCCATTAGATTTAAGGCCCACTCAATGTGAGTGAAGTCATGTGTGGCTGGAGAGGTCATAGATCCTAGAGGAAAACAAATTTTTTCTCACACCCCTAGACCAAATTTTTACTATATTATAAATAATGTGTCCTTATATTTTCAGATAAATGTACCTCTCGCCACTCATTAAAGAAGTTATTTTTTGCAACACATGGAGGCTATTAAAAATTAAACATCTGGTGAAGCACATAAAACAAGTGTCTGTGAGGTACTCTGCCCTACATGTTACATCTACAATGTAATCTCTACACCTAAGGCCCAGGGAATATAGCAAGACAGCGGGCATAAAAAATATTATTGCATCTCTCAACTGTCACCAGAGGGGTATTTTTCACGGAACAGAGAGTGGTTAATCCAGAAAGCCACGACTAGTCAAAGTGCATAGAATAAGAGATTGAAGAATGCTTATCCCTCAATAGGACACCTATATCAAACCTCTGCCACCCAAGGCTCAGGTACAATAGTGAAAGATGTGGTAGAATGATTGTAAGAACTGGAATTGGGGAGTAACCACAAGGATACAGAATTTTCCTGACAGCTGGGAAGTTACTCATACGTACTCACAGAAATGGTAAAAGCATGCACAAGACACAAACAAGCTCAAGCCAGACAAAATCCCAGCATAGACATGTGGAAGTGGGTAAGAAGCCCCTGCATTTGTTGAGGAACGATTGCCAACCAGTTACTCCTGGGAGAGGAAAAGTTTGTTTTCTTTAAGGGTGTGACACTAGATAAGTTAACCAGACCCCAGTGGATGCATCCACACCAGAGGATACTTAGGGAAATGTATTTGACACAATAGACCTTAATATATATATA
>NW_008480160.1:0-2215 GCF_000622305.1 Nannospalax galili
ATGTGTGTGCTGGTACAGACCTTTAATTCCAGCATTTGGGAGGCAGAGGCAAGTGGATCTCTGTGAGTTCGAGGTCCACCTAGTCTACATAGCACTCATCAGCCAGAACTACATAGTGAGACCCTGTCAAAAAATAAAAATAAAAACAGTGGGTCAGTGACTATATAGGATTTAGAGAAATCTTACCAGGGATGGCTATAAAGCCAGTAATTCCTTAACTGCATTATTTGGAAGTAGAGGTGACTTACAAAATGCCAGCCCTCTAAGTTCTGCACAAACTTCCTATCTGCAGTCACCACTGTACCCTTCCTTAGAGGAAAGACATCTGTTGCTGCTTCATTTGAAACACTGATGACTCATCAGTTAAAAAAGTAGATGTAAGTGTATTCACATGACTTTTATTCCTGAGTATCTGAAAAAATACTAGACATCAGACACTGATGGAAGCCTCGCATCTTGATGTATTGTAGAAGCTAAATAGGATTACCAAAAGAATCTTTGCAGACCTCCTTTGGCTACTAAATCTAGAAATCCTTTCTTTCTTGTGTGCCAGCCCACTGCCTTGAGAAATCAATAGCTGTTATAAGAATCTAGAAGTCTCTGGAAAACAGTAAAAACTGTTAACCAGTTCAAATAGCAGCTCTGGCGCTTCATTAGAAAACATACTAAAAAGCAATGTACAACAGTTATAACCTGGATCCGACAGCTTCTTCTTCTGCTCAGATAAAATCATCTATTGTAGTCAGATTATGCTAGGAGATTTTAAAAATTAGTTTTAAACAATTTTAAGTGGATTAATATCCTCTAAAGGCAATAAAATTTTTCTTAATAATAATTCATTGATAAATCTTAAGAAAATAGAAGTACCAAAAATGAACCAAGTGTAGCTAGAGCTCATTTTCTTTAGATAAGTAGATGTTAAGAAATTCATTTCAACATTTGGGAAATTTTCTCCTTTTCCTTTTCAAAGCAAGCTAATTATCCCAGGTCTTCACAGATCCTAAACCTCTGCCCAGTTCTTCTGGTACTTACAAGAGAGCGGGAACTCTGCCTGGATGGTGGCAGGAACTGCCTCACATTAGTAGGTGTTTCCTTTTCAATGGAATGGCGTCTTTGGGGTGGCTGCCGTCTCTCAGGCTGAGGTGTTGATGATATGGGCAAGAATTTTGGAGGCTCTAAAGATTTAACCAAATAAATGAACTGTTACAAAATAAAACCTTAGACTTTGAATTTCCCAACAGATACCTTTTGTTATATGTGATGAACACTGCTTTCAAAGAAGGCCTAATTTCAATGGACAGATATTTTAAGATGGCAGCTCAGGAGAAAGAGAAAAAATTGTTACAGAAGATTCTCTGTGAGATAAACTCATTACAGAAATAGCAAGGAAAACAAAAAAGTTGTTTTTTACTGTTCATTGAAGTTCACGCACTGAAATGCATTATGGCAGCCTCAAGATTCATATACACCAATGCTCCCATGTTGCCTTTCATAAATCTTTATAGCTCAGGTCTCAGTTATTATTTTAAAAACATCTAAATCTTTGTATTTTATATGGCCCAAAAGAATCCTAAATCATATAAAAATTCAAGTGTACCCTCTTTTCACATTCTTGGGCCTGCTAGACAAGTATTCTACCACTGAACTACATCTCCACCCTGCCTAGGAGTGTTTAGAGGATAAATTTTAGGGTATGAATGCTTCTGGATTCACTATTGGAAAGCATAGGACATAAGCAATGAGTTATGCTGCCAGAGTTTTACTTAGCACTTCCTCCTACTCTATTTGCAAAGCAGGTCTCCTCAATGTAGTGGAAGAAAGAGAGTCCACAGAGTTAAATGAGATTCATGTCTCTATCCTGTCCCATCAAGAGAAACCACTGAGACAAATGAAGAATATAATTCCCACAGTCAGGAAATGGTACTGAAATTCATTATACAATTTGCTTGGTATTCTGTAATATTTATTAATATACTTATTCATTTATTTGAGGCAGGGCCTCACGTGGCCCAGGCTGGCCTCAAATTTGCTCTGTGGCGGAGGATAACCTTGAACTGATCTGATTCTACCTCTACCTCCTGAATTCTGGGATTACAAACCTGCACTACCACACCTTCTTTTATTCAGTGCTGGAGACCAAATTAAGGGCTTTGTGTAAGCTAGCCAAGCACTCTACAATTGAGCTACATCCCCAGCTCAAAAGTCTCTAGAAGTG
>NW_008480161.1:0-2217 GCF_000622305.1 Nannospalax galili
ATGGCCACATCCCTTGATTCTCTCTCAGAACTTGATTAAGACCCTATTGCTGAAGGCAGGAATTCTTGTTTTTATAGTTTTGGTGTGTTTCACCTGATTGTTTTTATTTTTATTCATGAGCAATCTTTCTTACTTTCTCATATTTGACTTTTATTAACAATACAATCTACCAGTACCTCCATGATTTCTGTAAATAAAATAATGACAGAATTTAATTAGTATATTATGATTTTTAAAACCATGATTCCAAATTCAGTACATCGTAGCTTTAGAAGACCAGGGCATGGAATGTGCATCTAAGAATGGTCAACCTATTATGCATAGATTGCCTAAAGGGAAATGAACTTCTGCTTCAATTTCCCAGAATTCTGTGCTTACAATATTCATGACAGTCTCAGAGATAGATGGATAGGAATCTTCTATCAGACATGAGAAAAAGAATGGGAAACTCACTGTAGAAATTTGCTAATATGAGAAGAACTCTATTAAGAATTATTTGAAATTTCACAGTAGAAGTGATTGTACATAATAAACTATAGAAATACTGTTATAAAGCAGAAAATGTATACTTCTATGTATGCTCTGCCTTGTAAAGTTCTTTCATTTTCAGGATTTCCATTCTTTTTGCCTCTCCAATTTTCACACCAAATGTATAATTAATAGCTAATGTTAAGACAAATAATAAAAATAAAGTTATTAATTACTGATTGAGTCCTATATGTCTTCAAGGTGTTAGTAGCTTTGTGTTCACAATCTCATTTAATTATCTCAAGAACACTTTGAGGTAATTAAAATTATCAGTATGTAAACAATAAAACTTTTGTCAGTAATTTGTCCAAGAAGATAGAATCCAGGAAGAAAATCAATTACATAAATTCCCCAAGATGTGGCAGTTCTGTTAACTAAACTTTACTTGCTCTATGATTTATTTCCATTATCATTGCCTCTCACCAATTTTGACACATGTCCATGTTATTTTCAATTTAAAGCAAATGCCATATCAGTTGTGTCCTTCCTTTATCATTGCCTTATCTTGTTTTTAATGATGTTTTAAATTTATTTGAAAATTCCATACATGTATGCAATGTATATTGACCATATCCATCCTCTCATGATTCCATCCCATCACCCCAGAATGACCCCCACATTTCTGTAATAACATTTCCTTCTTAAAAAAAAACAAAAACAAAAACAAAGCTGCTATTAGTCCATGTGTGCAGCAGCCATGTCATGTCCAGACCTCCCGATTCCCCAGTTCTTAAATGTATTTCACCCTCTTTCCCTGATGTTTCCTGAGGCGGTTTGATATAAATGTTCTATATACATGTATGCACTAATAGTTCTTTATTCTCAGCATTTAAGTCTTTGCATTAACTACAAATCACTTCAATAAGTAACTTTTTTGATGAACGTTCACAGCAACAATGGGGATGTTTAATAAACTAATTTAATTAGGAAACACCATGTTAAAAAGATAATTTGCTTTTTATTGGTGGAATATTTGAATAATTTTTGCAAAAATAGCAATTAAGTGTTGATATTCTGAAATCAGCTCAAGACTTCACTTCTAATCACTTTCTTAGTTTCTAATTTTCTAATTTCTTTATTTGTAAAAATAATGAGAATCAATAATACATGTAATTTCTTAGTAGTTTTTTAACAACCTGAATACAAAAGAAATTCATTCATAAGCTGTAAATCAACTTAATACCTTCCAAATAAGTGTCATCAACCAAGCAGTAAACTTCTACTTTAACCAAATTAAAACAAATATTACTTAATCAATTGGTTGTTAATGTAAATAAATGCAATTATGTAAACTCATTACTGATTCCAGGAAATAGTTCTTGAACCTACAGCTACAGACTCATATGTATACATTCATGAAATACTCATTGATTCAGGATAAATTGCAGTTATTTTGAAAGAAGTTACTACTTCCTAAATTTCATTAATTATTTACCTACCTATATTTGAATGAAAGTCTCAAATTTCCATCTGAATACATAAGAATATTATTGTGTTATTTTTAAACCCATGTTTTACTTCAAAATATTTGAATAGAATATTAGTGTTGGGGTTGGAGTGATGGCTCAGAGGATACCAATTCAATTCTTAGTAACCACGTGTGGTGGCACACAAACCCTTGTAACTCCAGTTCTTGTGGGATAATCCTCCAAGGGAATCTACATACATGTGCATACACACACACACACA
>NW_008480162.1:0-2215 GCF_000622305.1 Nannospalax galili
AAAGTATGTGTCGTTGCTTCTTCCTGTTGACAGGTTGTGCCAAGGTGTTTTTTATTGTTTTTCAAGATTTCTAGGCTTTTTTTTCAGGCTGACTTTGAACTTGAGATCCTCCTGCCTCAGCCCGTGGTGTGCTGGGATTTACAGGCAGGCACCACCACTACCAGGCTTAGGTTACTTTCCTAGCTTCTTGATCTGTAGTGGGCAGCTTGGGGGTGTCCAGCCTAGGCTACACATGCATGCTAGCCATACTATACCACTGAGCTATACCCTTAGCCTATAAGAGTCGCCTTTTTCTAGTATTTTATGTGTTATCAACTTAATTAGTTACTACATGTCGTTGTAAACACCCAGTAGTCTTGCTGTGTTGGGAAGGCTGTCTCTTGTGCGGTCTTCCCCCCTTCCCACTGTAGGAGTTGGCCATGGGCCTCTATGCTTCCTTACCTGGGAGTGGAGTCCTCAGAGCCTGGCCAGCTCACCAGTCTGAGGGAATCTTTCCTTGTGTCAGACTCAGTGCATTCTTTCTTCTGTTCAAGCATGTGCCTCGTGTCACTCTGCAGATCTCTGGGGAAGGTAATGTGTGCTACTTTTTCTGACCTTACTCTTTGACTTACTGTGTTCTTTTGCATTTAATGTAATTGCTTAGATTTTTGCCTCTCAAACTGTTTTGTATTTGGGGGGGTTGTCGGGAGGGAGTCAAAGAGCTTGAATGGTTTCACTCTTGTCTGGAACTCGCTTTGTAGCCTGGACTGGCTTTGAACTCAGGATCTCCGAGAGCTGGGATTCCATGTGTAAGACATCACACCTGGCTTTTCTTGGATGTTTGAGGTTATAGTTGAAAACATTTTTCTAGGTTACACTTTCTTTGTTTTTTGTCTGTGTGTGTGGGCATGTGCATTCCATGGAGCATAAGCAGAGGCTGCAGAGCTGTAGGGGCAGTTCTCTCCTTGCATCATTGGATTCCGAGGACTGAACTCAGATTGTCAGGCTTGGCTAATAAAGCACTCACTGTAGCCCCAGCTGGCCTGGAACTCACTACGTTGACCAGGCTGGCTTAGAACTCAGAGAGATCTGCCTGCTTCTGCCTCCCAGGTGCTGGGGTTAAAGGTGTGCCACCATACCCGTTCAGAACCATTTTTTAAGTCAGCTTTAAAACCCTTTTTAACTTGTTGCTCCCTCCATCCCCCTGGTTTGTCACCTTGGTGTGCATGTATACCTAGCATGTCTGACGAGCCCTCTGGAAGCTGTCTCAAGCTCCTCAGTCTCCTGCGTCATGGGTGGTGGTGGGGGCCAGACCGTAACTGGTGCAGGAAGTGCCCTCCCACTGAGCTCTGGCCCCGCCCTCCAGAGATGCCTTCCTGTTAAAAAATAGGTGTTCTTGGCTTTGGGGGATTGAGCCCAGGGTCAGCATATGCTAAGCCTGTACTCTGACACTGAGCTGCACCCCAACTGCTGTGTTTGCATTCAGTTAGCATTTTACATGTTCAAGTGTCTTCCTTCCCAGTCTCTCTAAACGCGTAATGCTCCTCTCCCGGTTCCGCAGCTCTTCACAGACGGGATCACGAATAAACTCATTGGCTGCTACGTGGGGGACGCCATGGAGGACGTGGTTCTGGTGAGGATTTACGGCAATAAGACGGAGCTGCTCGTGGACCGAGACGAGGAAGTGAAGAGCTTCCGCGTGCTGCAGGCTCACGGCTGTGCGCCGCAGCTCTACTGCACCTTCAACAACGGGCTGTGCTACGAGTTCATTCAGGGCGAAGCCTTGGACCCGCAGCACGTCTGCAAGCCGGCCATTTTCAGGTACCGTCCTTTGTAAAGTTTTCCTTTTGAAAAGGTGTATTGTATGCATTAAGGAAATACGTGCGCGTGTACGTACACGCACGGGCGCGTATGCTATGGCATGAGCGCGGAGGCCAGGGGATAGTTTGCAGGACTTGGTTCTCCTTCCATCGTGTGGGTCCTGAGGCTCAACCTGGTGTCTTTAGGCTTGTTGCTTGCGCCGATACCCACTGAGCCACCTCACTGACCCAGGAAACATCCGAAACAAGTGTCTTCTCTTTGTTGAGCAGCTTTGTCTTTGATCAGAAGCATTCTGTTAGTCTCCTGAATAAAAAGAAAGGCGGTTATATTTGTTCTCTTTCTTCACGCTGGGGAAGAGAACACTGCAGGTGGTTTGGGAATAACTGCTGGTGGTCGTCGAGGCTCAAGGCTTCCC
>NW_008480163.1:0-2217 GCF_000622305.1 Nannospalax galili
AGCCAGTATGAAGTTGACCCTGTATGTCCACAACCAGTTCACATCAATAGCAAGCCAAGCAGCAGCTCTTATGGAAAGGTGGCCACAAAATTCTCCATGAGGCAGAACAGAATGGATTGTTGGCACCACTGTGGCCTTTCCCTACTATGTCCGTATACTCACCCATCCACAGGTCACTCAGAGGGATGACATGTTTTATCTTAAAGGTTTCTTACACCTGAAAAAAGAATCAAGCAGCATCTGCTAGTGTGCATTGTTATGATTGTTTAAATTCATGTCTATATATGTCCCATGCCTGTGTGTACCCTTGAAGCTGAAGAGTGTCTATCCTTTGCAGCTGGAGTTACAGGCACTTGTGTGCTTCCAGAGTGGGTGCTGCAAACCAACTCTGAGTCACCTGGATGACCAGAAAGCATGCTTAACCCGAGTCATCTCTTGAACCACTTAGTCTTTAATGTGGAGAAACTGCTCAGTGCTAGACCAAGCTCTTCCTTTTCCCGAGCAGAGCAGGCTTCATCTCTATCACCCCAGGAATAGTTCATCACATGGGCAGATGAGCCTCAGCAAAGCCTTGCTGATGGAAGCCTGTCTGAGTTATGCACTGAATATGCCTTTGTAGATCCTAAAACAGCTATAGACTAGTAGTTTTCTAAGTGTTGCATTTTAAAGATACACTTTTTAAGAAATCCACATGTGTAAGTCTGTAATTCACTCAGTAATTCTCTTAAAACCAAACAAGAAATGGTGGTCATAGTGAGTTAGGCATGGCATGGGGGTGACTGAGCAGGGAGCCTCCCCCCACATATTCCCAGATTCCTCACCTGATGCTGCAGGGGTGCTAAGTCTGCCCAGGTCAACAATGGGGAAGTATTTTCTGGTCCAGAGCATGCTCTGAAGTTTCTGGGACCAAGTGTTCACTGCCTTCTGGCAAAGTTACCCAAATTCCTATAGGAAACATTTCTCAACTGAAGACATTGTGCACCTGGAGGTGACCCCTAACCAGGAGCTTCTGTCCCAGAGACTCCTGACCAAGACCAACAGGATGTCGTGCATTGGGCAGAGCGACTGTTTCCTGCCAATGTTGCTCACTCAGTATACATCCTGGAGAACACTGTTGTGAATCCACAGATCAGACCATGATGACCTTCACCTGGAACATCAACCACGGCCAGCTGGTAATGGTGGAGCAACCATGTGTTTACTGTGTGAACTCTGACAACAGTGGCTGGACTGAAATCTGCCATGAAGCCTGGGTCTCTACCTTACTTGGTGTCTCCAGAGTTGTCCAGGAGTTTGGTCTTGCCTGTGTCAAAAGCAATGTGACCAAGACAATGAAGGGCTTTGAGTACACCTTTGCCAAGCTGCAAGGCAAGGCCCCTTCCAAAACACTTGTTGAGACAGCTGAAGAAGCCAAGGAGAAAGCTGAAGAAATGGAGCTGGCGGTCACAGCGCTGCAGACCTGCTAACAAGGCTGCCACCAAGCAGTAAGAACAGCAGCAACAATTTGTGTAGCCACCAGCCCGTACAGCTCAGCTCCCTCTCCCTTCTCCCCGTGTACTTTATTATTGAAAGTCAACTTCAGCCCTCTCTGCTGTCTGGGTGTTGGGTTGGGGTAGGTGTCTAGCTCAGCATCTACGGTATACCAGGCTCAGTCGCCACTGAGGCCAGCCTCCTTGTTCCCTGACTGGGCAGCTATGACAGGGGCAGAAAGGTGCAGTGACTTGACCAAGGAAACAAGCAGTATGTAGGTGAAGTGAAAAATGACAAACTGTAAGCTCCAGGAGGGCAGGGCTCCTGTGTTATTCTCTGATGAGTCCCAAGTACCTGGAACAATATTTAGCACAAAACAGGCACTCAATAAACACTTGATTTGATTGCTCCCCAAAAAACAAACAACAGAAAAGTAAATAATAAACCAAAGAAGGACTTTAGCTAAAAGCTCAGGGCATGTGTTCCCTTCTATAACATTTCCTGTTCTCCTGGCATGTGCGAATATTCATTTTAAGTCTTCTAAACCATTATTTCATTTATTCCTCTATTTTAAGGATGAGAAATCTGTCAAAGGCAATGACAGAACAGGACTTCACCAAATCTTGCTCAAAAAAGAGAACTAAAACCTTTGCAAAAACAAGAACTCTTTGTGTTTTTTGTGCAGTAAGTACTAGGGAAAATTCATTCATTTCATAATAATGAATCGGTAAATACATAGCGTTACTA
>NW_008480164.1:0-2199 GCF_000622305.1 Nannospalax galili
TGCCTGTTTTGTCTGCTCCTTTTAAGAGGAAAGATGAAAACTGTTACTGCCATAAGGAACATTTTTCCTTGTGATTTCTCCTTATACAATTGAGCTTTTTTATCCATTTTTATTGTATTTCTCTTAATCAAATGTAGACCATCCCTATCCCCCCTATAACCCCTCCCATCACATGTAAGGTATTCTGTCATATATGTTAAGTCCTATCTGGTCAAGCATTTGTACCAAGATGTCCCTCAGTGCAAGTTTATCCATCGGAGTCTAGTCAGCATATCTAAAGTCACTCCCTTAAAGAAGATCTACTCTCCCTCACCACACAGTAATCATTTGCCAATAGTTCCTTGGCTAGGGTTGGGGATTGCTGCCCATTTCCCCCATTCTATGCTGGGTTTTTATCTAACTGAGTCAGCATGGGTCTTGTGCATGCTGTCACTATTGTTACAAATGAGATTTTAGTGTGCTGGCTCAGGTGTGCACTGTCTTTCTGCAGTCCCCATCTCTTTCACGTACAGGAGTGCTAGCAGAGCGCAGAGGACAGGCAGAAATGCTTCACTTTGTTTTATGAAGGCCAGGAGGTGCTAACAAATTAAAACATTGAACAATTTGAAAAAACATGCCAGCAAGTCAAAGCAACACTTGGAGAAATCAGTTTTCATAATTCCTTCTCTCTGAAAGTTTTATTATTAGCTTAGTCTTGGGTAAACACCATATTCACTCACCATCACTAATTAAGAGTTTCCCTTTGATTTTCCCATATGAGAACAAAAGTGTTTCTCAGAGGAAATGACAACAGAAAGCTGTGACAGAAACAGAAGAGGAATGCACACACTCTAGCAAAGAGACCTCTCCGGTGGGATAGATACGCTGACTTCATAAGTATAAATTGAGTTGCCAGTCCTGATATCACTATTGAAATATGAAAACACAAACATCAAGTTTAGTGTATCTGCATCAAAACAAAGAACAAACCCATTCCAACAGTGCATGACTTAGAAAATGTTATGTGAGAGACAGAATGAAAAATCAGAGGCTGAAGAGGAAACAGGTGTTAATGCAGCCTAGTACTTTAGAACCTAGTTCCTTACTCTCCAAATTCAGAAGCCAGCTTCTCCCACTATAGTTATTATAAAGTTTGAGTGGCGAGGACGAGCTTTCCCCTTTAGTAATTGAAAAATTTTCCAAGCACCTTCATTTTGCCCCCTTTTTTATTTGAGGGGGCCAGGAATTCTCTCCTTGATTCAAATGCCGCTTTGACAACACAAACGACTAAATTTATTTGCAGAAGAAATTTGAATCTATAGAAGTTCAAGAAGAATGAAGTTACATTATTCATATTTTAAAATCTTCATAAATTATTAAAACACTGAATGTCAAAACCTACTGGTTTTCACTTTTTTTGTAGTCCACAGTCACGTCACAGAGTTGATATTTACTGAGTTATTTTATGGTCAGTCCTGAATGTTAACAAAAAAAGGAGCCAAAGCAAACAGCTCTGAAGTCAAGCATTAGCGACGGGAAGGCAGACATTGTCCCAGCAGACACTAAGGATCACGCTTTCTTTTTATAAGCTCCCCAGCACAGGCTTCCCTTACAGCACCATGGTGCTGCTGTGAACATTCCAGGCTCTCTGCTCTGAATTTCTCTTATGAGCAGTCTGTGTCCTAGTGACCATTCCTCCCTCAGCTTCATCAGACAAGCAAGCAGGAGTCTGCAGGGGAACATGGCTGTGTAGGCACAAACCTCTCTGAAAAGCCTCAAATTTCAAGTCCAGAAAGCTATCCACATCCTCCTCCCTTTAACCAAAGTCATTTTTTTTAAAGAAAGCTTTTGTCCTTTTAAATTCAGTCCTCTCACCCTTTCAGTTACTTTCAACTTTCAGCTACATTCAATAATTTCTGTCAGCATTTTCCTGATTGTAAAGAAACAGCTATACATGGAGTTGGAGAGGTGGCTCAGTGGTTAAGAGCACTGGCTGCTCTTGCAGAGAAGCCAGGTTTGGTTCCCAGCACCCACATGGTGGCTAACAACTGTGTGGAACTCCAGTTCCAGGGGCTCCAACACTCTCTTCTGGCCTTTGTGAGCATTGCACACACGTGGTGCACCTACATTCATGCAGGCAAAGCATACATACACATAAAAATAATGAAACATAGCTGGGCATGGTGGCGCACGCCTTTAATCCCAGCACTCAGGAGGCAG
>NW_008480165.1:0-2219 GCF_000622305.1 Nannospalax galili
TGAGAAGTTTGGGCTCATTGATACCCTGACATAGGTGTTAGTCTAGAGTGGGAAACAGAGGGATTCTTAGATCCCAGGTTGGACATTAGGCCTCTGAGAGCACCTCTGGAAAGACTTTCACACCTACGATACCCTGGGACAGTGTTAGGTCCCAGTGAGGCCCTGGGGGAAGGCTTTAGGCATCTCTCATTCCCCGGTGAGTAATTTAGGAAAGCACTCAGACCCTGAAAAAGATAACAGTCCTCAGTGAGGCCCTTTAGAAGACTTCAGTACCTTGTATGACTCTAGCAAAACTCTTAGGTCTGAATGAAACCCTATCTAAGGCCTTAGGACTCCGTGGGATACTCTGGATCTTTGGACTCAGAGAAACCCTGCAAAAGATCTTCAAGGCCAGAGTTACCAGGGAAACACTGGCGAACCTTGGGCCCACTGAGACCACGGGGAAGACATAAAGCCCCACTGAGTGCCCAGAAGTATTTAATCACATTCTCACCCTACAGAGGCCTCAAAGGCCAATGATACAATCAGGAAGACTTTGACCTAAGTAATAGCCTGGAAAAGGCTTCAATTAAATTACAGTGAGACTTAAAACTTTATGCCTCAGTGAGAACAAGGGAAGACAATACTCACAATCTACCCCTGAAGTCCCTTGCCTGCTCTCAGATAATATGGAATATCTCTGAACTCAGTGAGACCCTAGCCTTAGGCCCTCAATAGACTCTAACAAAAGCCTTTGGATGCCAGTGAGTCACTGGGGAAGACCATAGTCCACAGATAGAGCTTAGGGACTGACTTAGGCTCCAGTAAACCTCTGACAAAGGTCTTAGGCCCCAGTGAAATCTGAGGAATTCCTTCGGACATGGTGTGTCCCTCAAAAGGTCACAGGCCTGAATGAGTTCTCAGGGAGGTTCTCAACCCACAGTACGAATTGTTGGACAAGATGTGCTATCACTGCAACTCTGTGGAAGGCCTTAGTCCCTCTGAGACCTGAGGAAGATCTTTGGCCTTAGTGAGATGCTCAGAAAGGCCTTAGGGCACACTGAGAGTCTTTCCCAATGCCAGACAGCCCAGTGTAAGCTTGATAAAGCCTTATGTTCCCTTGAGACCCTTGGAAATCCTAGGCTCAGATAGGCCCTGGTGAAGGCCTTAGGCCCCAGTGAGAGCACTGAAAGGTTTTAGGAACCATTCAAATCCTGGGGAAGCCTCAGGTCCAAGTAAGTCCTTGTAGA
This sequence comes from Nannospalax galili, assembly GCF_000622305.1. Taxonomy (NCBI): domain Eukaryota; kingdom Metazoa; phylum Chordata; class Mammalia; order Rodentia; family Spalacidae; genus Nannospalax; species Nannospalax galili. Next base: position 1,230 of record NW_008480165.1, read on the forward strand.
AAATCTTTGGTCTCAGTAAGACCCCAGGGTAGGCCTTAGCCCCAGTTAGAACCAGGAAAAGGACATATGCCTCAGCTAGACAATGGGAAAGGCTCAAACCCTAGGGAGATGCTTGGAAATCTGTAGGCCCAAGTAAGTCATTGGGAAGCCCATAGGGCCAGGCAAAACTTTTAAATCAACCTTAAGATTCAGTGAGCCTGTGGGAATGACTGTTGATTAAAGTGAGTCCCTGGAAAAGGGCAGAACCACCAGTGAGATGCTTGGAATCCCTTAAAGACCCCTGACATACTGGTGAAGGTGTTTGATGAGACCCAGGGGAAGATGCTTCAGGGAGACCAAATGGAAGGCCTTAGGGGTCTGTGAGACCCTCAAAAAGATTTTTTATTTTCAGTGAGACCCTGCAAAATCTTACGGTTCAGAAGGACCCAGGGATTACCCTAGGACCGGGTGAGACAATGGCAAAATCATGGGCCCTGTGAGACCCTGAAGACGGGTCAGCATGAGAGCCTGGGAAGATCTGTGGCCACATTCAGACTCTAGAAAGACCTAAATGTCCAATGAGACCCTTGGGAAGAACTTTGACCTCAGTAATAGCCTGGAAAGTCCTTTAGACAGTTATATATAAGTCCTTAGGCGAGGTTCAGACCCTAGAAAGGACTAACTCACCAATGAGAGGCCTTTGGAAGGCCTTTGACCTCGGTGAAATCCTGGAAAAAAAATCTCAGTCACAGTAACAGATAAGGGTCCAGTGAGACTTTGACAATAATCTTAGGCCCCAGTGAATCTAGGTGAAGTTTATGGGAAACAGTGAGACCCTGGAAAGACCACAAGCCTAAATGATGCTCCAGGAAAGGCCTTAGTGCACAGAGAGACCCTGAGGAAAGTCTTTGATGCCAGTGAGTCCCTATGATGGGCCTTGGGCCCCTCTGAGTCCTGATGAAGAAACTTTTGTGAGATCCCAAGGAAGCTGTTAAATATGCAAGTGGCCCA
>NW_008480166.1:0-2215 GCF_000622305.1 Nannospalax galili
TTTGGGCCTTGTGAGGGGACATTCAGCATTGTGATGTCACATTGAGCATTGCGATTGCACATTGGGGCACTGTGAGGGAACGCTGGTCATTGTGATAACACATTGGTGCCTTGTGAGGGGTCATTCTGCATTGTGATGGCACATTGAGCATTGTGGTGACACACTGGCATTTTTATCAGATGGTCATCATTGTGTTGGCACACTGAGTGTTGTGATGACACATTGGGGCATTTTGAGGGGACATTGAGCAGTGTGATGGCACATTGGGGCCTTATGATGGGACATTTTGCTTTGTGATGGCTTACTGACCATTGTGGTGATACACTGGGGGCACTCTGAAGGAACTTTCAGCATTGTGATGGCACACTGAGCATTTTGATGACACAGTAAGGCGTTCTGAGGGGACACTGAGCACTGTGATGGCAGGGTGATTATTTTTATTACTGTTGGGCATTGTGGTGACATGTCTAGTATTCTGATTTCACAATGGGACATTCAGATGGCACACTGAGCACTGTGATGTCAATTTGGATCATTGTGATGACATATTGGGGCATTGTTAAGGCACACTGAACATTGTGACGACATATTGGAGCATTGTGATGGTGCACTGGAGCATTATGATGAAACATTGTAGCAGCAAATTGAAGCTTTGTGATGACACTTTGGGGCAATGTGATGGCACATTGAGCAGGGTGATGATATATTGGAGTATTGTGATGACACATTTGTGCATTGTGATGTCACACTGAGAACTGTGACATTATATTGTAGCATTGGGATGACACATTGGAGCATTGTGATAGCACATTGACAATTGTGGTGGCACATTGGAGCATTGTGAGGGGACATTAAGCATTTTGGTGCATATAGAGGATTGGGATGACAAATTGGGGCATTGTGAGGGGACATTGATCATTGTGATAACACATTGGGGCCTTGTGAGGGGAAATGCAGCATTGTTATGTCACGTGGAGCATTGCGGTGAGACATTGGTGCATTGTGCAGGGACATTCAGCATTCTGATGGCACACTGAGCAATGTGATGACAAACTGGGGCATTGTGATGACACACAGCATTATCATGAAACAGGATGGCATTGTGAGGGGACATTGAGGAATGTGATTTCAGATTGAGAATTGTAGTGACACAATGGAACATTTTGATGACATATTGGTGCATTGTGATGGCATACTAAGGATTGTGATGGCATAATGGAGCATTGTGAAAACATATTTGCACATTTTGAGGGCACATTGATCATTTTGATGGCATGATGGGGCATTATGATGGCACACTGAGCATTGTGATGACACATTGGGGCATTGTGAAGAGACATTGAGTACTGTGATGGCACACTGAGTATTATTATAACACATTGGGCATTGTGATGTCACACTGAGTGTTGTGATTTCACATTGGAATATCGAGATGGCACATTGAGCACAGTCAAATTGGAGCATTTTGATGACACTTTGGAGCATTGTGATATCACATTGGATCATTGTGGTGACACATTTGGGCATTGTTAAGGAACACTGAGCATTGTGATGATAGAGTAGAGCATTGTTTTGTCACTTTGGAGCATTGTAATGATGTAATGACACATTGGGGCATTGTGATTACACATTGGGGCATTGTGAGGGGACATTCAGCATGGTCGTGGCACATCGAGCATTGTCATTACACATTGGTGCATTTTGAGGGGACATTCAGCACTGTGGTAGCATATTAAGCATAGTGATGATTCATTGAAGCATTTTGAGGGGACATTCGGCATTGTGATGGTACATTGGAGCATTGTGAAATTTCTTCTGACAGATTGTGGCATTATGAGGGCACATAGAGCATTGTGATTGCACGCTGAGCAACTTGATGACGTATTGGGGCATTGTGATGGCAAACTGAGCATGGTGATATCACACAGAGCATTGTGATGACACATCGGGGCATTGTAATATCACATTGGAGCAATGTGGTGACACATTAGGGCATTGTTAAGGTACACTGAGGATTGTGATGATATATTGGAGCACTGTGATGTCACACTGAGCATTGTGACTATACATTGGGGCACTTTGAGCAGACATTGTTCCTTGTGATAACACATTGGGGCCTTGTGATTGGCCATTCAGCATTGTGATGGCACATTGAGCATTGTGTTGACACATTTGGGCATTGTGAAGGGACGTTCAGCATTGTGATGGCACACTG
>NW_008480167.1:0-2218 GCF_000622305.1 Nannospalax galili
AAAAAAAAAACCCTCCTCAACTCTAACCATGATCCACTTAACAAACTCTGCTACAATGTGCTTCCTTTGAGTTTCAGTTTATCATGCAGAAATGAAGTCTTCTTTCCTTATTTCTTATTTCTTCATCCCTGCTGTATGACTACAAAGACTTCAAGAACTGCTGTTTGCTCACCTGAGTACATTAGTTCCCTTTCCTCCTGCTTGGATTACACTCATTTATTCACATAGCATTGACCATGGAAAAAGGGACTACTAGAGAGGTCTCATCCGGTGATGAAACACCTCCAAAAAGAATGTAAGGGAGGAAGTATTTATTTTTACTCATAGTTTTCGAAGGTTTATTCTTTGGCTGCCTTGCCATGGAGGTAGAAGTTGTGACAAAGAAGTACCTTAAGTGGACAGGAAGCAGAGAGAGTAGACAGGAAGAGGCCAGGGACAATCTATTTCCAGGGAAGGATTCTCAAAGGCCTTTCTCCAGCTAGGCCCTATCAGATGAAGCTTCCAGAATCCTCCAGAATAGCACCACTAGCTGGAGACAAAGCATAAAATACTAAAGCATATGAAAGACATTTCATATTTAAATCATAACACTGGACAAAGAATGAGGAATGAAGGGGTAGCCAAACTAGGAAATAATGATTCCAACAAGAAACTAAAAAATACCCCTTCATACTACATTCCTTTCTAGAGAATTATAATGTATAGCACTTTATTAATGTTTCTGAGAATGTTTTAAATATACTTAATTTTGTTTAACCCAGAAACAGCCACACTTTACTAAATTATAAAATTACTTCTCATGTGACATCTGTTTAGTATCTGTGGAAGGCAGCTATGCTCCCCAGTATACCACTGACACTGTTCAATATCAGTGGAGTGCCACTATTTAGAAATAGGACTTAGGAAAACTAGTCTGGTGGGAAGGTGTCCTGACCTTCATTTATACTGCAAGGATTATTAGTCATTGCCTTAAGACAAGAAGGTAAAACAACTCGGTTTATCTATTGGATATATCTTTCCATATTAAGGGGAGAGAAAATTCTACATTTTTAGAATATCTTTTATAAAGTTTTGATAATTTAATACTTATATACAAAATACTTTGATCATCCACCCCTTCTCCCTTTTCCCATTCCCCTAGATATCCAACTTCATGTATTCTCCATGTGTTTTGAGCCTGAACCTTTGTGGGTGATGATACAGATATCTGATTTAGGGCTCACCACTTAGCAGTCACTTATTCTTTGTGCTTTGACCATTAATGAGTCTCTGCATTATCAGCAGCTGCCCATTGCAGAAAGATGCTTGTCGGCCAAGGTTGAGGACAGAACTAATCTAATCTATGCTAAAAACATAGAAGTTTGACAAAATGTTCACTTAGCAAACTAACTTTAATAGGCTTACAACATAGGATCTATGATATCCCAAGCCATTGATCCTTTTATCGGACTGACAGTACCAGTTACAAATTATCCCCTGAGGAACAGGCCTCAAATTCAATAAAAAAATTGGCTGGTTACCTGTAACCATCATGCAACTATTGCAGCAGTGTGCAGATATGGACTATCTTGTTAGTATTACAACAGTCAGGGTTCAACACTGGGCAATATCATTGATGATTTCTCTCTTGAAATGACCTAAGTAGTGCCTCCAAGCAGTATAAAATCTAGCCAGCAAGTAAAGACATTTTCAAGTCAGTTCCATCATGATTTTTCTATGTCCTGCAACTGAATTGTGTTGTGTCTTCAGAAATAGGGTCTTATCTAGTTATGGTGGGAAAACAAGAGCAACGGCAATATCCTGCGTTGGGGGGGCGGGAAGCTCTGGTGCATCCCTGTCCAATAACTCATAAGATGGCTCTAAAATAAGAGGTGAAGTATATCAGATATAGTGGAAGAATAAAGAATGTCTTATAGTAAGCTGGTAGAGAAACATAAACAATAGTCCTAAAATAACTGAATAATAAGCAAACAAAAACAAAACCATCATGAGACATATGTATGTGAATAGAAATTACATAATAGAAACTAAGACATAAGAAAGAATATTTATAGAATTAATTGCTAGCATAGCTAAGACTTGAAGACATTATGCTACCACAAAATACAAATGTGGTTTGGTTCCATTTATATAAGGTATTTAGAGTAATCAAATTCATAGGGATAGAAAAACAATGATGTCTTCTAGGAAGTGAGAAGAAGGGAAAATGGGAATGCAG
>NW_008480168.1:0-2209 GCF_000622305.1 Nannospalax galili
CTGCAAGAACAGTGTTCTTAACCACTGAGCCATCTCTCCAGCCCCTGCTTTTTTTGTTGTTTTGAGACAGGGGTAGCCAGCTTGCCTGGAACTCATCTGGCCATGCAGAACTTTGAAACCATAAATTCACATTGTTTAAGCTGCTAGGCTGTGGGACTCTGTTACCATTGCCCAAGCAAAGTAATATATCTATCCTGGGCCTCCTGTCCTCACATTAGGGAGATACATATGGGTCAGTATCTCGCTAATGCCCAGAGAAGCAGGTGGTCTGGGCTCATGAGACCTGGTCCAACTTGCTGCACGGGTCCTCTCTTTCCCTCTGGTCTCTTTGACATCCACATCCTCAGTTTTCAGGGGCCTGCTGGGTTTGTAGGGAGCCAGAAGCTGCTTTTCCTGACCTCTTCCTGGGTTCTGAGACCTACAAGACCTGAGAATACTCGGAAAACACCTGCAGGGGGTCCAGCCTCACCCATCCCTCAAAGCTGTACCCACACTAGCCCTAGATCTCAGGGGGATTCTTTGACACTGAAACCCTCCCCCTTAGAGCACCTGAATGTTCTGTACCAGCAGAACCATCCCTCTGGCCAGTCTTACTCTGGGAGTCTTACAGTGGGGACAGAGGTGGGAGCCCTTTGGGTCACGGCTACTGACTGGAGCCATTTGAGTAAAGACTGAGCCATGCAGAATGTCCATGGTCAGTCCTGGGGGAGCATGGTCTGTCTTGGGGGCATGTGGTCAGGCTTGAAGGCATGTGATCAGCCCTAGAGTCTCAAGGTCAGTCCTAGGGTCACATGATCAGTCCTACAGTTGTGTGGTCAGTTCTGGGGGGTCATACAGTCACTACCGAGAGCATATGGTCAGTCCTGGAGTTTCAGTCCTGTGGACATTGTCAGACCCGGGGGTGTATGGTCCATCTTAGGGGCACGTGATCAGTCCTAGGGATCATGTGAACAGCCTCCCAGTCTGTGATGCACAAGAGTCTAGTGGTCAGTCAGCAAGGCTGGACAGGAGGTGGCTACTTCCTTGGCTGCTGGTGACTCAGCCCCATTTCTGGGAACCCACCCCCCCATATCCTGAAGGCTCAGGGCTCAGTATGGGACCAGCTGCAGGAAGTGTAGTTGTGATTAAGGCTGGGTCTGGGTGAGGAAGGGCTGGATCCCAGGGAAGACACAGCTCTCTAGGACAACAGGCAATGGCCGAGCTGCCCCTGAACCCCCCTGGTCCAGCACTCCTCCACCCTGCCTGGGGTCAGAGGCCTAATTATCACCCACAGAGAGGACCATGTGACCCTCCTCCTGAGCCCATCTCCAAGTCCCTCACATAGAGCCCACAAGGGCACAGCCTTCACTAGGCCAGGGCAGTGTGAGGCCAACACCCCTGGATCCTACTGCTTAGAGGGGCTCTGGCTGGACACCAGATGTAGGCCATTTCTAAGCAGGGGTGGGATGTGGGGCAGTCCCCACCAGGCTTCCTGGGCCAAAGTCCAAATGCCATTTGTTCCTCTGCTTCCTTCTGGGAAGACTGTGGGAGGGGAGGAGGCCTCAGCAGGGTCAGAGTGGGGACCAGGCCTGCTAAGCAAACAGCAGCCAGTCCGAGTCATCCCTCCTTACGCCTGCTGTATGGGACAGGACCATGAGGGGAAGGCCAGCCCTGCTCTAAGAGTGTAACTGACGCCCACACAGGACTGGCCCGCTGTGACCTCGAGGTAAGTGTTTTCTGTTCTCCCAACTTTGTTGAGAAACAGTTCATTCAACACATTCACAGGCCCAGACACTGGCATCAGATTCATCCAGACACTTGCAACACCTTGAGTGGGCATGGCTTGATCAGCCTCGAGCACCAGCCTGCTTTCTGATCCCGTGGACTAGGACACTGACATGACCCAGTCTCCTGTGGTGTGCCCTCCGCAGCTCTTAACCTGAGTTCCTTCTAGGCTCTTCCTACTATAGTAGCTTTTGGACCATCTTTCCTTTTCGTGACTGATCCATCAGATGCTGGGTCACACTTGTACACCCACTATCCTCACCGGACATGTGGGTTGGTGTGCACTGCACCTCTGGGAACATTCTAGTACAGTTTTGTACACTGCACACGTCTGTGTAGACAAAGTTGCACGAATTTCCTTGGGCGTGAGGTCAACCAGGCACTCAGCCTTGCTGTTTGGGGAGCTGACAACAGAGTGTGCTGCTATTGCCAGTCTGTGCAGGCT
>NW_008480169.1:0-2221 GCF_000622305.1 Nannospalax galili
AAAAAATAGTATAAAGGTTATGATTTGAGTTTGTGGGTGAAGGAACCGTATGCACACACAGGCAGAGAAAAAGAACCACGAAGGCACATCACATGATAGGAGATGGATGTATGCTTTCCCAGTCTACCTTCTTTTCTACATCCACACGCACCCTTGGGCATATCATATCATCGCAGACCACTTCCTAGGCCGCCCGACCCAGCTCCTGCCGCCACCCAGCACCGGGGCACCTGCCGGCTCCGACTCAGCCACCGAGGCCCCGGACACCCCGAGCCCCACGCGCCGGGGCCCACCCCACCCGGCCGGGCCGCGTCCATACCGGACCCCGCCCCTCCACCGGCGCGCGCCCCGGTGACGAGCTCGAGGCCCGCCTCACCTTGTAGTAAAACACCGCCTCGGAGTAGCGGCCTTCGTGGTCCCGCTGCACCGCCAGCCGCGCGAACTGCACCGCGTCCCGCTCCAGCGCCGTCGCGTCCATGGCGCCAAGGGAGGGGGACAAGCGCTGACACTCGCCCGCGTCAGGCTGAAGCGCCCGGACCGAACCTCAGAGTTTACTTCCGGCGGCGGAGGAAGGGGTAAGCCCCTCCGCCTGCTCTCAGACCGACGCGTCCGCCGCGCCCGCACCACTCAACTCCGGTTCCGAGCCCGCGGGGTCCGCACCCCCGCCGCTCGCGCCACGCCCACAGTCCGCCGTGCGCAGGCGCAGCGGACCGCAGGATCTTCCTCAGGAGCTGGCCCGCCCCAGCCCCATTGCGCGGCGGTGGGCGGGGCCAGGTCGGCTCCGCGGGTGGTGGGCAGGGTCAGACAGTGTTCCTGGACCGCGGTTGGGGCGAAGCCCGAGGAAAGCCCTGTCTGCCCCACAGCTGCGCACTTGGGTTCTGCGCCCTAGAGGATTGGGCGGGAGAAAGCAGGTGTCAAGTCCCGGCTGAGGGTTTGTCGTCCATCTGGCAGGAAGGAGGTGGCAGTGCCCACGGAGGTTGTCGCAGATGATTCGTGCTTGGCCAGAGATGGAGCATGCTCCTTTCCTGCACTAAGTGTAAAAGGAGTAGGCGAAAAGAAACAATAGCACTTCTCCTCACCAGCTGGACTGATTAAATTAGAAATGTGAAGAATAGGTGCTTTTGATATGCGCTGTGTTGACATTCATTTGCCACAAACTCCATCATGACCTTATGTGACGCCTCAAGATATGCTGAACTATGGTATCGCGTCGTCAACAAACCACATACATGAGCTAGTTTCCCTTGTATCTTTAGATTGATTTAATGTGCTTAACATAATTGTTCGATTGCTTTCTTCTCTCCCCTTAAAAGTATGAATTCAGCAGTGATGAAAATGAACTAATGATTGGTGCTAGAATTTGGATGGAATTCAAAACCCATGCTGACTCAAAGTTGCAAACCTTCACAAGAATATACACTGTATGATTCTATTTATCAGAAACATTAGAGCAGCACATGGTGACAGAAGTCTGTAATGCCTGTAAGCTGGGAACTGAGGCAAGAGGACTAGGAGTTTGAGGCCAGCGTGACCTACACATCAAGGCCCTAACCCCACCCCAGGAAGCACGTATCTGTCACAATGCAGGCTTCTTAAGGCCAACATACACACAAATCACCTGGAGATCTTGTTAAAGGTTCATTGTGATCCAGTCTGGAGTGGTATTAGCTGTCAGGAAGTTCTAGCAAGAGTCCCAGATGATGCTAATACTGGTGGTTGGGGGAACATGCCTTCATTATCAAGGCCAGGATGATGTGCATATCCCTACCACAATTAGGCAGTTCATAGCTGAAGAGTCTGTGGTCAGCATCCCTGTACAGCAGGTATATCTGGACCTTCCACCTTGTCTGTACCAGCTGTGACTGCTTGCCATTTCTTCCCTCTGCCCTTACTGTCTCAAGCCCCAGCAATAATATATTCTCCACACCAAACTCCCAAAGTCTTGGGCCCAGGGTTTTTGTCCCTTGTCATCATTCCCTAAGGAAGACAGGGAATCACAAATAAACCATGAAACTGACTGGAGAGGTGCTCTCATCTCTCAGGTGGGTAGTTATACATTCATTATTTATCCATCAATTCAGAAAATAGTTACTAGACTCATGCAAAATATCTCAGGTTCCCTAAAGCTCAAAGTTTGTGCACGAACCTACCTGAAAAGCAAGTACTTCCTCACAAAACTTGGTTATGAATGTTCACAGCAGCTTTAATTTTTAATTTATTT
>NW_008480170.1:0-2219 GCF_000622305.1 Nannospalax galili
TTTTTCAATTTCTTGGCACCATGAAACATAACAAGTGACCAGTAAACCCAGGAAAGAAGGAATGAAAGAGGGCAGGAAAGAACCAAGTAGTCAATTTATCTTCACTCAAGAAGGTAGTTTCTTAAAAATCAAAACATGGGCTGAAGAGATGGCTCAGTGGGTATAGTCTTTACTGTGGAAGCATGAAGTCCTGAATTCAGATCTGCAGCACCTATGTAAAAGCTGGATATGGTGGTATCATCTGCAACCCCAGTGCTGGGGAGTAGAGACAAGTAGATCCCAGGGACTCGATGGCCAGTCCGTCTAGCCAAATCAACAAGCTCCAGGTTCAGTTTGAGACCCTGTCTCAAAAGAAAAGTGAAGAAGCAATTGAGAAATCCCAGTTTCACTCTGTGTCCTCCACACATGCTCCAGGCAAGCACACACCATGAGTTTTTCTTAGTGGTCATCATCACAGCAAGTAATTGCCTCAAAGACAAGATAACAAACAAAATCTGAGAACTTGATTGCAACACTCAAAATAGGAGCCCAAAATTTTCCTAAAGCTGATTTCAATTTGAAAAGAAGTAAAATTTACCTCTGCGACATCAGCCTTAACACTCTGGTATCTTCATTCACATGTCCGCTGGGCAGGGATATGGTGCAGATTTGGTGTGAGCACAGTGATCTGTCCTGGGGGCAAGACCCCACCAGTGCCTTTCCAGCACTTTGTTCTTCCTGCCTTGGTCAACTTTTCATTGAGATGATGTGAGGGGCAGATGGTGCCGGAACTTCTCTCTGAATCATAACTACACTGCCTTTATAGGCACTTTCTCCAGACTTACTAGCTAAGGTATGAACTCCATAGCCCATGGAATGACTTCAACGTTCATATACACAGAAGGCCTCACTTTAAAAGCTGAAAGACATTACTTTATCATTCAAATTTCTGTTTCAAGAGCAGACAAGCATAGATGAGTTCTGTGGTGCAGAGTGTTTGAGCAAAGACACACAGCAAGATGCATGCTGTTTTATGCTGCTTGCCTGCCTTTTTGATGATTCTCAGTCTTTTAAAATTCTATTTTATTTGAGCTACAACTTTCTGGTCTATAAAACAAGTGAGTTTATACTAAATATTTCCAAGGTGTCTTTCAAGTAGTATTGCTATAAATTTTTTATTTTGAAACATTTTTCTTTGCTCAAAAATGTATTAAACAGTAAAATACCATCTTATCAAAGCTTGTTATTGTTCAGGTTATCAACATTTAGCAGATATAATTTGCTCCTTTGAGCTATATCAGATACATTAAACAAAGTGTGTTGTGGCACAGCTTGCCAGTGGACAGTATTAATCACATTCCCCAGTTATTGTGTTATAAGTGAGCCCTGCCGTGGGCTTTCCTAACTGGATATAAATTTAAATTAACTTTGTTTAACTTGAGAAGGCTCTATAGGCAGTTTTTAGCCCTTCCTTCTAGCAGGGATGTCATTGTAGCAAAACAGAATAAAGGCAGGGAAAGGATATGGTTGTTTTCCTCTGAGTTCTGCTGTGCTCAGTTCTTTGAGAATCACTGTGAATAAATAAAATTGTCTAAACCTCACAGTCCCACCAGGTTGAGAGTAATGAAAGGACCATTATAAGGAGTAGATTTGCTCCTGACTACCATTTAAGCTTTGGAAACATTACTTTCTCTATGAAAGAGTGTGGCTTGGCTAATTTTTAATATCTGCAGGTCAGTAATTCTATGGTTCAGAAGTTTAAGTTCAAATTCTCAGAAGTAAGCCTATAGAATTAACTAAATATGACTGGGAATCTGATATATATGTCTAGAGACTTTTGCATAACAACAACCAACTCATAATAGTCTCATACAGTAACAGTAAACTGTGAGTGGTAGGTGGTCATTAAGGCCAGCTTTTACCATACTTAACCGGCTGACTCTGTACAGTGGATTGCCTGGCAGGCTTCTGTAGCAATCTTAGATATATAACTCACAGGACATTCTCCTTTATTCTTAAATTCATGATTGCAATACCGTAGTTCCTTATCTAAAGCCTTCATTCTGAGGTACATCTATTGGTGAACTATATTAAATTATTTTTGCTAAACTAAGTCTGAAATGAGCTCAGTATATTTTGAGACCTATGGCTATTTAGTAAGGAATTCCTTTCTTGGGGCTGGAGAAATGGTTCAGTAGGTAAGAACACTTACTGCTCAAGCATGAGGACCTGAGTTTGGA
>NW_008480171.1:0-2205 GCF_000622305.1 Nannospalax galili
AAAAAAAAAAGGAGGAAATAGTTTTCATACTGAATGAGTCAGCTGGATGCAGCCTTTTTAATTAAATGGAGCTTAGACAGCCCTGGAGCTAATGAAAATCTCTAGTACAGCATTACCCTTATCAGATTTTAATTTTACACATCGGAGTAGGGAAATGATGCAACATAGGCAGCTTAGGAAGGAAATCAACATCATTGAGTAGAGGTACCAAGGAGCTATAGAACGGTGCAACTGATGGGAGCTCACACAGGTCCTACCCTGAGCCCTCAGGACCTTTCTGTTCTTGCTGAGGGGGCGCCTGTCTAAAACTGGGTAAGCTGCTTCTCAGTTTGTATAAAGTCACCAACAGACTTGGAGCACATAAGGTTTAAGACTGCATGGTGTGCTCCTTCAGCAGGATGCTGAGCCTCTTGTCTGGCATCAGTGAATCCCAAATGTGAACAAACCTTTCAAAATTTTACTGGCTTTAGCCTTTAGCAATGTCATTTGTTTTACTTTTATGTGCCCTGTATGAAAATTCTAAATAGTTCAAATAGTTCATGAAGTATTAAATATTTTTACCTTCCAAAATAGTTTGAAAAGATGAAGATTGTATCTGTTAAAATGTATAGAACAAGAACACATTGTTTCTCTTCCCTGAGGAAGTACTGATATCATTTATATTTGGGAGATAGGCGTCTAAAACTCCAGCTTCTACTTCTGACCCATTACCACTTTCAGCTGAAAGCTGTTGACCGGCTTCCTTACTTAGCATATAAGCATCTCCCTTGTGTTTTACATTAAAATCTGACTTTCTAAAGGGAAATAAGTAGTGACTCTTAAACATAATTATAGCTTAGGAATGAAAGTGATAAAAAGAAAATTTGGGGCTGGTTTCCAATTCTCAAGCTTCTATTTTGTATTAGTGGAATTTGACATGTTTTCATCCATTTGACATATTTTCATCATTTCAAAAGAAAGTTCTGATTACTTTTTCCAGATCTGTGATGCCTGAGCAGTGTATCTTTTATCTCATGAGTATATGGAGATACAGCAGCCCCCCAATTTAATTATCAACAAAGCATTCACCACAATGCTTCCAGAATAGCATAGAAACCAATATGCTAACTTGGAATAAGCAATTAGCTCTTCCCTGGTAAACAGTAGCATTCACTAACCTGGCAAAAGTGGGATTTTCAGGGACAGGTGTGTTGCTCAGTGGTAGAATGCTTGCCTAAGTACGCACAAGCCTTGAGTTGCATCCCCAGTACCACAGTAAGAAGAAAAGAAAGAGTTTTCAGTGAGGTTAAAAATTGCTACAACTGCAGGTCTTTGGGAGACATAATTGTGATTGAAGGAAACTGAGACTCTAGGACAGTCAATGAGCACAGGTCACCTGGCTGGCTACATTTAGAGCAGGACAGTGTTCCTTCTTGTGAGTTCCAGGGGCAGCCATCAGACAGTTGTCTCCCATTTTCTGGGACATCCTGGGCAGGGCAAGAGAATACAATTAGGAAAACAAAGGACAGTGTTCCTTGTGTCAAGAACCTCTGAAGACTATAGCACCAAGGCCACCCTGCAGTGCTGTGGGAAGCATTATGGCTTCAACTCACTTTTCTTACCTGGAACAAAGGCCTTAGGGACTTCTGCAGGAAGAGGCAATGCAGCCTGGTTGGTAGCTGAGGTCAGAGCTCTAGAACAGACATCCAGAATTTTAATTCTGGCTCCACCACCCAGGTCCTTAAGAAATTTACTCAACTTTTCTGTACCTCAGGTTCTGCACCTGAAAAGTACAGGTACTTTTAAAGTACACCTGCCTCATTAGACTACTATGAGCATTATCTGTGAAACTCCATGAAAAGGCACCTAAGGTAGCTCCTGGAATACAGTAAGGACTCAGTAGAAGTAGGCTGTTATTATTGCACAGCTAAATAAGGAGAATGCCTGTGCATGTCCTTCACAAAATGAAAGAGCATGCCAAAACTGTAACAACTTCTTGTTCAACTCCTGGGGCATCAAGTATCCCATTCAAACACAAGAGATTTGGAGCATGCATTCAACATGGATAGTAACTTTTTAGTCCTACATTACTTCTTGAAGATCTTTTGTAAAAAGACTTCATCATCCATAGCATGCAGCTTTGTGCATCATTTAAAATTATTTAGCCTCGGGCCAGGCGTGGTGGTGCACGCCTTTGATCCCAGCACTAGGGAGGCAGAGGCAGGC
>NW_008480172.1:0-2181 GCF_000622305.1 Nannospalax galili
GGACTCTAATTCCCCTGGAACTGTAAGCTCAAATAAACTCTTCCTTTTATACATTTCTTTGGTCATGGTGTCTTATCATGCCAACAGAAAAGTAACTAAGACAAAGAGATTATCAGGGATCAAATCTTAACCCTAAGACTCCTAAGCGTTGCTAACTGCTCTGGTTCTCAGGCACTGTTGGTAGGTAAAGCTCTCAGTGGGAGTGTTCCACAAATGCTGTGTACTAACAAATGCTGTCTCTTCTTTCCTCTTTGCCCCTTGCACCAGTTGAGCTTGCAATTTTTTTTCTACTATACTAAATGACTGTGGGCCCAAGATCAAAACATGCAAAAAAAAAAAACAAAAAAAAAACCCTAAGTAAACTAGATTATAGAACTGTAGCAGACTTTCTTCATCCCCATGAAAAATGATCACAGGGAACAAGTCACATAATGAGGAGAGAGATGACCATCACGTAAAATTGCTCTCTCCAAATAAAAGGAACCCCCCCCCAGCATTCTTCCCCATCATTGCCTCACAGAATATGTGCAGCACCTCATTGAGCCTGGAGTATGTGGGGAATCCTTAAAGACACAGAAATTTGGGGAGCTATAGATTGCAGGATCCCACAGCGCTAGGAAAGCAGAAATTTAATGATATTTTGACATGATTTAACTTTATAGAAGGTAGAATCTGAAGTCTAATCATTTGTAGAACACTTGATAAGCAACATGAGAGCTGTGTACTCCCTAGCTGTTAGCACTGAGAACAGGGCAGGTAGAATGGGAAGAGGAAGGGATGGAGAGGATGTCGAGCAACCACCATGTCCCAGGGCTTTCCTTGGTTTCTTTTTTTGGATGCCCTCAGCAACCCTGTGAGGTAAGTGTTCTGAGCTACACCTGTGGCCTGAAAGGCAGTCGATGATGTCCATCCCTTCCTGTCACTTATCCATAAGAGAGGAAGGTTTCCAAGAACACCTGAATTACCCCTGTTCCCTATTCCAAAGAAGTGTATCAGAACATGAATATCTGAGGATTATATTATAATAAAATAACTTTAAATCTGCTTTGTGCATTCAAATTAAATTATTCCTTGTCTCTGTGTTCCTAGTAGTGTTGTTCATAATAGCCAAAGGGTAGAACAATCCAGGTATCCATGAAAATGGACAAATCAATAAACAAAAACTGGGGTATATGCACAATGAGATATTTTTATGCCTTAAGGAGGAAGGGAATTCTGACACATGCTACACTATATTTGAACCTTGAGAGCATTATAGTAAGTGAAATGAGCCAGGAACCAATGGACATACACTGTGTGGTTTCTTCTGTGAGCTATCTAGAGTAGTCAGATTCATACAGAAAGTAGAAGGGGGTGGCCATGGATGAGGCAAGAAAAGATGGCATGGAATTTCAGGTTTGCAGTATGGAAACGTTGTGGAGGTGTGGAGACTGGTTGTAGAGCAGTATGAATATGCATAATACCACTGAGCCATGCATTTAGAAATGGTTAAAACAGTGAAACTGCACGGTGTGTGCATTTTACCACCGCTGAAATGTTAAATCGTTTGAAACTTTGCCATTTTATTGTCTCAGGATCACTTAGTGAACTATTGATGTTTTATTCCTCTCAAAGTAGAAAACTGGCAATAAAGAGTGCAGACAGATAGTGACAGTCCTTACCCCCCCAACTCGGTCCCCATTTTTAGGAAGAGGTCAACAATTTTTGTTCCTTTGCTCCAGTAGGACCTGTTCTTCCTGGCTTTCATGAAAGCCATATTTACAAAGTCATTGTCAGGACCAGTCAAGGCCTATTTGGTAGTGATTGCCTCCAGCCCTTCTTTGTTGTGAATAGACACTTCTCGCAAAACAGTGTCATTTCTACAGGAAAATACGAGCTTTACCAAGAACCACTATCTTCCACTGCCTTAGCTCTGGGAACAAAAAAAAATTATCTTTCTTTAATAAATCTGTCTTCCTAGACATAGTAACCAGGATGCCACACTACAAGAATTTTGAATTCTTTCAATTTTTGGCTCAATCAAGTGAGTCTTGAATATAAACGCTTATTTTGCATCAATTAAGCAACATTTCATGAGCATCAGTTGAAACCTATTTCTTCCTTGCCTTCCTTTGGTATATTGCTTTATTTTCTCTCCTCTTTCTCCTCTCTCTCTCTCTCTCTCTCTCTCTCTCTCTCTCT
>NW_008480173.1:0-2223 GCF_000622305.1 Nannospalax galili
GCGTGCGCGCGCGCGAATGCACATGTGCATAGGCCAGAAGTGAACCTGGGGTGTTATTTCTCAGGCACTGTCTACCTGTTTTTGAGACTCACTTTCCTGAAGCTCACCAATTTACACTTGGCTGCTGGTCAGCAGGCCCTAGGAATCTGCCCACCGCTGCCACCTCCCTGATACTGGAATTACAAACATGCACTACCACACCTGACTTTTTGCATGGCTTCTGAGGATGAAACTCAGGTTCTTCATGCCTGCAGGGCAAGCACTGTACCAAATGAGCCATCTCCCCAGCCTTGCTTTGGTTTTTTGAGACAGAGCTTGACCAAATTGCCCAAGCTAGCCTCTGCCTCAGCCTTCCAGGTGCTGGGATTAAGAGGTCTGGGAAAAGCGAGGGAGATGAAAGACAGTTACTAGGAATGAGAAAATAATTTTCATGTGTTAATACCACCAAGGATGATGTGGAAGAAAGGCAGAGAGGCTCAAGGGTTCTCTTTTCCTTTGAAGACTTGCTGGCACCTCCCCTAGGTTAGGAGTTGTCTTTTTTGCACTACAGTAGTTACCAGGAACAGGAAATGGTGCTCCTCATGACCTAGGTTGAAGACCTGTTCCTACTTTGTCTCCTCCCAGCACCAGCCCCTCCAGTGCTGTCTGTGGTGCTGACTGGGCTGAGGAAGAGAAGAGAGGAGGTTCCTTGGGAGGAAATAGGAAAGGTGCAGAGATTAGACAGCGGGGCCCATACCTCTTGCCCATACCTCTTGCCCTTGCAGGAGAATCGGAGCCTAACTATTAAACTGCGGAAGCGGAAGCCAGAGAAAAAGGTGGAATGGACAAGTGACACTGTGGACAATGAACACATGGGGCGCCGTTCATCAAAATGTGAGTGCTTGAGCCGGGGCAGCCCTGGCCTGCTGGCTTCTCTGTGAGCCTTCCACCATCCCATGTCAGCTGGCCTCATGTATGCTTACCAACTCCTCACTTTCTTGGTTCTCAGGGAAAAGAGAGGTAGTGGTGGGGCTAGAACTGAGGTGCCAGGGCCCAAAGGCAAGCCATGACAGGAGTGGGGGGAGGGATCTTCCAGTCCTTGACTCTGAAGGGACAAGGACAGTGACTGCCCCAGTCCCTGGGGTTGAAGGCAGGGGAAGACTGAAAATTTTCACAGAGCTCTGATGGGAATGTAACTGACTGAACAGTGGATTCCTGTTTTTTGACTGGCCTTCCTCCACACCCAGGCTGCTGTATTTATGAGAAACCTCGGGCCTTTGGTGAGAGCTCCACTGAGAGCGAGGAGGAGGAAGAAGAAGGCTGTGGTCACACACACTGCGTACGGGGTCATCGCAAAGGACGGCGTCACACAACCCCAGGACCAACCCCGACCACTCCTCCCCAGCCTCCTGACCCCTCCCAGCCCCCTCCAGGACCTATGCAGCACTAACTCCCTCTCCTTCACTATTCCTGTGTCTGCCTGGCCCCCCATGTATCCATCTGGCTACGTGGGAACTCAACCCATGGTCTGATCCCTTCTCTAACCCCCTCCTTCCCTTTCTTCTGCCTGGTAGAGAAGAGGAAGAGGAGGGTGGACAGAGACCCTGGAGTTCTGACTTGCTGCTGTTCCAGAACCCAGGCTTCTGGGTTCCCCCAGCCCTCATTCTTCCTGTTTTCCCTCTTGCTGAGGATCCAGGCATCTTGGTCCCAGTCTGTTCCTGTTCTCACTGCCAAACTGCCTGTCCTAGGATCCAGTTACCTGGGCTGCCTGCACCCTCAATTTGAGTCCCAAGCACTGACACTGGGTTTCCAACCGCCCCAGCTTTCACTGCCAGGGTCCCAGTCAGATTCCAGGCAATCCTGCACCCAGCTCTGCGTGTGAATCCTGGCTTCCAGTTCTCCCATTTGCGCAGTTAGGTCATCTTAAATTTTAGTCCTTGCCTCTGGGATAGAGGGTCTTATGAGACCATCTGGCTCCTAGCCCTTCCCTCGTTACCCCTTACCACCCCACGTGGAGTTAGAGGTCTTGTCATCCACACAGGAAAGTGAAACCAAAAATAGTCATGTCCTGAATCCCAGCCTTTGATGGGATGTAAGTTTTCTGACATAGCTGGCTTGAGGCTGGTGACTTAGAGCCAACCCTCTTCTCAGCCTTGAACCTTTGAGCTTAGTGTCACTGGCCCAAGGGCCTGGGTCCCTGAAAGGAGAGAGAGGGGGAGAGCAAAGAGATAGGGGAGGGCATGG
>NW_008480174.1:0-2220 GCF_000622305.1 Nannospalax galili
CCGGGTTCCAGAAACCAGAGGTGGGGCCCGGGTTCCAGAAACCAGAGGTGGCCTTGGAGCCAGCTGTGGAGTGCAAACAGAGACTCTTTTGTCTCTGCAGCTCCAGGTCTTTGTTTGTAAGATGGTTCAGCAGTGGTCAAGCTCAGTGTCTGTGTGAGTTTTCTGGAGCCACCATAACCAAATCCCACAGACAGGGCTTGAACAGGCTCATTGCCTCTTAAGGCCCTGATCCAGGTTTAATTCCTCAGGGAGCCTCTGTCCTCAGTTTGCAAAGGAACCTTCTCTCTGTGTCCATACTTTGCCTTCCAGCTCATGTGTCTTTGTCCTGATCATCACTCCCTACAAAGCTTTTCAGATCTGAGTCTTCCTAAAGACCCCATTCACCTGAATGACCTCTGTAAAGGCCGTCTCCAAACAATCAATTTTTAGCACTTTAACTCTTGGGTATGGGGGAGACACGACTTGACTAGCACCTGCGCCCACCTGAAGCTCTAAAAAGTAAGTTTCTGAGAGGGAAAGGCCCAACCAGACACCACTACAATATGCCATGTGCACATGGGACTTCAGAGTCACCATCCCCTTCAGACATCCTTTATGCAAATTAATAAGGAGTCTCTACTCTCCAGTGAGGAGTTTGGGGTGTCGTAGTAACCTTAGCCATCAGATGCTGATTTTTGGAACTCCTCCAGCTACAGGGTCCCTAGCAGGATTTTCCATTGACCTGCAAGCTTTGGGGTAATGAGGTGGGCAGGTACTCGGGCCCTGCAGAGGAGGCTCCATAGTCATCAGATAAGGCAGGACAGGGATAGGCAGGTTAGGGAAGCAGCCCTCTCTGCCGATACTCACATCCAATGGCAGGCCTTCAGGCCTCTGTAGGGAGAAAGCGCCCAGTCACAGCGGGGTCAGCTACTAGAAGTAGCTTGTTATATGCCTGGAGGTCGGTTCCCAAACACAATCCAGGCCAGTCTCCAGGCAGGGATCATGGAGCCTGTCTGCTATGTGGCTGGGACAGGGTTGAGAGAGTATCCGAGCTAGTGTTAGGCTGAGTCACATCCCCCTCTGTGCCACTTCTGAAGTCCCAGCACCCAACATCCAGCCGCACCAGGAAGAGTCAGGGCCATTTGACCTCAGTGCCCCTAGTTTCTCCTTGTCACATGGTGCCTGCATCAAGCTTATAGCCCGGTGCAGCACTGACACCCAAGACTGTCTACGTGGCAGGTGCAGGCCTAAGCTTGGTAGGAGCCAGCACTAAGCTCTGGATGCAGGATGCCAATGACAAACATGTCTGGTGGGGTGGCACTGAGTGGCACTCATATGGCCAGTCCAGCTTCCACCCTTGACTCATTCATTCATTCATTCTCTCAGCAATGTTCAAAGCATAAAGAGTCTGGCCTCAGGTCTCTGGCAAGTAGGTTCAGGCAGCAAAAGTCTCAGTAAGTTTGTCAAGGAAATCAAAGCAGAGAGGTGACAGATGCAGGGACGGGGGCCACTGCTTCCAGTGACTGGTCATCTCACATCCCACAGAGGACCAATGATGGCTGCTGCAGGGTGAAGAAGACCGAGCACCAGCTCCCACCCGCTGGCATGCACAGAGATGCCACTGCAAGAAGGCCTGGAGCAAGTCGAGAGCTAATGCCTGGGCTCAGAACTTCTACACGTGGGAAGGCTCACCCAGGCAAACCTCCCTGGAACAATGCTTGGGAAGCCCAGAAAAGAGGGGGCTTCCTGCCGGGTTCTGCAGGGGCTGCTTTCTGAGGTAAAAACAACAAAGATGGTGCACACATCCCTAGCTGGAGTCCCAGAGAAGCAGACCAGATCAGGGGAGCATATGCTTTGGCTCTCCAGCACCTGCCCTCGGAGCCAAAAGGCTTGCACAGCAGTGGGTGCGTGCTCGGCCCAGTGGGCTCTGAGTCTACCAGGTTCTTCTTCCTTCCCTGGGTTTTCTGGTGGATTAGATGACTCACCTTGTTTGAAAACTGTCAGGGAAACTGTGAGGCATTGAATAGTATCAATGGATACTATCAATGGATACTATACTGGATACTATCAGTAATATCCAGGTCTCCTTAGCACAGTTTAGGAGGCTGGCTCGCCCAGAGCTCTGTGGGAGAACAGAGCTGCATCAAACTAAAGACAAAGAAGAAACCTATTTTAAGAACCAGAAGAGGGGCTGAAGAGATGGCTCAGTGCTTAAGAGCACTGGCTGCTCTTGCAGAGGAC
>NW_008480175.1:0-2225 GCF_000622305.1 Nannospalax galili
TGCACCTGATATTCTGATCCCCCTGCCTCATCTTCCTAAGTACTGTAATGACAGGGTGCGGTACCATGCCTAGCTGCTGATGTCTTTTAAGTATCATGGCTCCACCATGTATCTGTGGAGATCCCCTCAACCCATCATTCCTCACCCCCTCATCTGCACAAAGTGGCATACACAAACCAGAAATCAAGGGCAAGAAAAGTCAGATGAGTCTATCCTATCTCACAGACTTGGTAGGATATCTGAATTTCCTGAAAGTTAATTCTTTTATCCATCTCTACTTCTATGAGTATTGAATATTAGTCATTGTTCACATTTGTGTTTTCTCACTAGACAATATGCTGAATGAGACTAATTCAGTAATCTCATTATCACCAACCAATTTGTGTCCACATGTTCATGCATAAATAGCATCCTGAATTAAACTTCAAATTATCAGTCTTGTCTGAAAAGGACAGCAGTGAGGGAGAACAGCCATCTCCCTGCAGGCTTAAAAGCATATGTCTCCACCAGCAAAAGACCTAAAAATATGCACAGTATTCATTTATCACTAATTACCTACATAGACTATCTATTTCTCAAATATGGGAAAAAGCTCATTTTTAAATTCATTTTAAATTTAAAGTACTTAAGGAAATTCTAATATTTTCTATTTATATCCCAATGAATTTTTCCTGTATACACAATACTTTGGGTGCCGGTTGCATAGAACACAATAAAAGTGAAAGAATACTGGACAGTAGTCATGGTTTGAGGCCTTCAGTCAAATAATTTTGGTGGGGCCTCACTTTCCCATTATCTGTATACTGGGCTAGTAATATTCACTTGGAGCATGGCTCAGCAATAGAGCACCTGCCTAGTATCCCCTAGTGAGGGGCTGGGGCAAGGCTCAGTGGTACAACACCTGCCTAGAATCCCCCAGTGAAGGGCTGTAGGCATGGCTCAGTGGTAGAACATCAGCCTAGAATTCCCTAGTGAGGGGCTGGGGGTGTGGATCAGTGGTAGAGCATCTGCCTAGACCCTCCCAGTGAGCAGCTAGAGGTGTAGCTCAGTGGTTGGCCTCTTGCCTAGCATTTGTAAGGCCTTTGGTTTCCTCTGTGTACTCCAAAAAATAAAATAACACTAACAACTATACCCAGCCACCACACACAAAATGATGAAGAAAACCATGATTACATAGAACAGTACTATGCTTCTTATCTCGATGATTGTACTGACTGAAGATGCTGGAAAAACAGAGAAAACAGGCACAATGCAAATTCTCAGCTCTGGGCTGACTCTACTTGCAGTAGTGTTCAGAGCCATTTTTTGAGTGTATTAAAAATCACTTGTCTGTGGAAGACAATGTGACTTGTCACCCAAACATTAAGGCATGATGGAGATCCCTGTAATGAACCGCAGACTTCATGAGAAACCCTCCAGCCAATCAAACTGTCCTGCTGGGATTAGGCTATCAAAGAAAAACACAGATTCCAGCAAAGTCCGGTTCAGCAGACACACTGATGATGGTCAGGGGCCTATAAGTGGGGCACTTGTCCAGGTGGATGGTGGGTAGCTGTCATATGACACCCTGTATCCTTTAGTTTACTGAGACGAGGCTAATGAATTACCACATACATGGCAAAAATAACGTCCCTAAGACCAACATTATGGCTAGGGAGATAGCGCCAGCAGCTAAGAGGGTGGCTGTACAAATTTGAGAACCCAAGTCCAGATCACAGCACCCATGTATCAAGCTGGGTATGGTAGCACATGCCTGTAACCCTAGCACTGGGGAGACAGAGACAAGAGGCAGCCATCCAGCCAGCTTAGTCAAATGGATGAGCATCAAGTTCAGTGAGACACCTTGTCTCAAAAACTTTTTTTTTTCAAAACTACAGAGAAGGAGACTAAGAAAGGGTTATACTAGGGACAAGAAAGGATGGGGCCTAGGCAAAAGGACACGTGTCATGGAAGATGAGAGAAAGCTAATTTTCTCTTGTTTCAGCTCCATCACAGCCCTTCCTCCCTTCCCACTGGGGTGAATATGTGAATTCAACTTTCTGTGTTTTGAAGTATTAAGAACCATTTTTACATTCCAAAAGAATCCAAAGAGTGTTGTTCCTTTGAGCTAGTGATTGTGAAACCTGGGCTTTCTTTTTAATTCCATTGGCCATCAGTGCAATTGAAATTACACATGACCAGTCTCTGAACACATTTGTCATATTGATCCACTTACAGAAAGTCAT
>NW_008480176.1:0-2174 GCF_000622305.1 Nannospalax galili
GGCGAGGCAGGGAGGGGGCAGAGCTACGGGGCCTCTCTCTGGCCCTCTGTGAGCCAATGAACAAAGGCCAGGGAGACTTCATCCTCTCCAGTGCAGTCTGCTGCTGCAATACCACTGGGATCCTCAAGGAGGCTGTTAGATCCCTCAGGGTCCCATATTGCCTCACACCAAGGCTTGGCTACACCTTTGGCGATGAACACAGAGGAAACTGTGGAGGTCAATGTGGGCAGCCCAGCCCCTCTGCTTATCTGTGTCCACTTGGAGGATGGAGAGCCACCTGCACATGCTTTTCCAACCACAGGTATCTGCCTCCCATTTTTCCAGAGTTCAAAGGCAGACAGACAGCTGGAGGGCAGAGGCAGGGTGGTTGGCCTGCAGTTGGATGTGCTGTCTGTCTGGATGTGCTGGCCTGAAGGGGAGAGGCACAGCCCTCTGGCACAGCCTTGACCCAACCAAGTTTGATTGAAGCCATGTGAGGGGTGGGTGGCAGACAGCCAGGGCTTCGACCCTGGACAGCCAGAGCTCTGACCCTTGTGAGAGTTGCAGGTGGTCCTTGGATGCCAGACTGTCTACAAGTTCTCTGTAGGGCTGAGCACATTCTCCTGGTCTGAGTATCAGCCCCTGACTTACACAAGGGCCAGCTGAGCTTATGGCTCAGCCTCAGTTCAGGACATTCAGCCAAGCAGGGAATCCAGCTGTGGGGGTTGGGATGGAGCTTTCGGAGCTTCTCGGTTAGGCTGAGGATGGCAGAGACATTTAGGAAGCTCTACAGTTCTGCAAACCTGACCGTCCTATATACTGAGCTTGCCTATTATTCAACACTCTCAGCTGCCCAATGCAGGGTGCTTAGCAAGGCTCCACATGTGGGTACAAGGCCCTACAAAGTCATGGGGTTGGGGGAGAGCAAGGCCCAGCAGGCTCCACAGCTGGGAAGAAAGGCAAGGGGAAGTCTGTGGTAGGCAGCCCACCTCTTCTGGACAGAAACCTGTGAGGGGCCATAAGGAGATCAGCCTCCTACAGGGCTGTGGACACTGGTGGGCATGCCAGCAGCGCCAACTGGTGATGAATGTCTCTGTGGCATCTTGGAGCTGCCACCCAAATAGCTACCTTCTTTCCTACAGCTTGCTCACCCCACTAGCACCACAAACAGATCTAGGTACATTGTGGGCTCCGCTCTGGTCCCCAACATCTGGGCATTTCCTCCTACAGTAAACAGTCCTCAGACCTCTACCAGGTTTGTCATTGCCAAGGTTGACTGAAGCCCCTGCCAGACTGCAGGGACTGTAGGCTGAGGACACTATGTGAGTTGTTTTCATAGAGTATGGAGCAGGAGTCTTTGCAGACCACCATCCCGAGGTCAGCCCCCATGTACATGTTACATGTAGTGCACAGTTGCATGGTGCACACATTATGATCCAGCTACATGGAACATAGTGTACACTGCACAATGCACACATTACATGGTACACATTGCATGGTGCAGTGTTTGGTACATGTTACATGGTGCGTGGTAGGTGGTACACACGTACACAGGGCACAGTGTATACCCCTTCATGCATGGCAACTGGTACTGGTAGCTGCTCAAACTCTAGGGTATAGGCTCTGCCCTCAGTGGAGGCTCACCTGACCTATGTAAGCCATTGACACAGAGTTCTCTGCCCTCTTGAATACAGATCTCCCAGTCTCATCTTCCTTCCGATCTTAGTGCTCAGAGGAGCCCTGGCGTATTTTGATGGGCTCAGGAGCTGGGGAGCCCTATTGGAGTGCAGAGACATGAGATAGGGCCTGAGAGATCAAGAGGGCAAAGGAAGCCACAGTGTCAAGGCACATTCTGTGTAAGGAGTTTGGGTAAAGGGGCCTGGTGTTAATGAAGCTATTCCCCCTAAACCAGAACTCCAGATTCATGTGTCTCAGGAATAAACCTCACATTCATTTGATGGAAAAATCTGTAAGGTGAAAAGAAGGACACATACCCCTGCTACCCACTCTCAAAACTCTCAGCCAGGTGGAACTCAGCCATTTAGTGGTTTCCTCCCTGCCCTGGTCCCCATTCCTCCTTCCCCATCATCTTGTCCAAAGAGATCATAAAATTTCCCATTATGCAACTGCCAAGCCTCAAAAACTCTCAGGGGTCTCTCTCTCTCTCTCTCTCTCTCTCTCTCTCTCTCTCTCTC
>NW_008480177.1:0-2230 GCF_000622305.1 Nannospalax galili
AGTTGCACATATGAACCCCCAGAGCTTGTGAGAGCATGCACAAAACTTGTGTAAGCCCAAACCAGATAAAACCCCAGCATGGATGGGGAGGTGGGCAAGAAGCCCCAGTCCTAGCTGAGGAACTATTGGCAGTTGATAGCTGCTGGAAGAGGGAGAGTCAGTTTTCTTTAAGGGTGTGATGCCAGGTAGGTTGACCTGGCTCCAGGGGATAGACCCACACCTAAGAGTATTTGGGGAACACAAATGAGACTCAATAGGACTTTAAAATAATATGGAACACGAAGTACAAGGGGTTGGATAAAGGATGAAGATGAGGGTGGAAATGGGGAAGGGAGTCTGGATGATCAAACTACATTGTATTAAATTCTCTTGGTGGAGGGAATACTAGCTTTTAACATGATTAATAATAACGTGACTTCTAAAACTATAGCTCTCCCTACTAATGTGAAACAGAAGTAGAGAAGGAATAGTGTAAGCTAACATTTTCTAGGTAAAGTTGTCTTAGAGAAGATAACTCATACAGTACATCATGTGAATTGGCCTCTTGGTACGATGTCTGTTAAAGCAGAATTTTAACATACCTTCATCATCATGGAAAAGCTTTCTTAAGAAAATATTAATGGATGTAAAAATCCATCATTCTTTATGAAACTCCAATTTACATTTGACGAGACACCAGGTTAGGAACTCAAAGACTTAATTCTAAAATGGACCATACTGCCAATTGATGACCTGGCAAATCTTTCCTAGGTACAACTTGCCATCCTTTGTAAGCCAGGGTAGAACAAGCTGCCAAGACATCTGCCAGGTTATATGCCAGAGCCAAAGCCAGAGCAGATGTTACTATGTCCTAGAGTCTGACTAGTAGCGATTCTAAGGCCCATACTCAGAATTGTGGAATCTAGAAGGGATGAAGAGGAAAAGACATATAAGGCTTATAAGACCCAAATTTGTAAAAGCTTTCATAGTTTCTCCTAAGTTCCTTTCCTATATTGCTACATACACTAACTAACCAGCATTCTTGTCCAATCAGACATTTAAGAGGGAGAGAACGCTACTGATGCTGGGAGAAAGTATGAGATAGAGCTAAGTCACAAATACAAGTTTCCCTGCACAGGAGAACAGCCTTAGCTAGAGGAACACAAGGCAGAGTTTGAAAGACTCTTGAACCGTCTTGCTCTTCTCAGTCCATTAATCTCCCTGGTCTGATCATGACCTCTGTGATAAAGATTAAAATGAGGGGAATGAGGTGATTTTTATAGCAGCATTATCACAAGCCAAAAGAGGAAAGCCCCCACCTCCCGGGTTGAAAAGCAATGCACTATCCTCTGGTTTATCCCTCATTTCCCGTTAATTTCAGGTTCTTTGCCAAAATCAGTGTGGAAGGAAACTTTTTCTGGTAGATAAGCCTATTTCTGGGGCCTAAGGACAGGACCTTCACTTCGCTGCAATTGTCATCATTCTGGAATTCAACAAGCAGATTTCATGAGCATTGTAGGGACAGGATGTATGTATATATATCGAAGGAAGAAGGGAAAAAGACAGGGACATATGAAACTCATGAAACCTGGGTCTTCTCTCCAGGGCCATGGATAAAGGCAGGAAGAACTACTGGGCACTAAACAACTGACTCTCCATATCCAGCAGCCATAATGTCACCAGCTCAGCTTTGTCTCTGCCATTTAAACCCTACTGGACAAAAGTTATTGCTGGCAGTAACATTGAGACCTTCAAATAAACCTCCAGTTTGCTTTTATTTTGAAATTCAGTTACAATGGAAGGGAGAAAGCCTAGGAAACATCCAAATACAAAGAAATTCAGATCCCCTAGCCAGGCAAGAGTACATGATTGGTAACAGTGAAGATCTACCCAGCCCTAAGTAGGGGTAGCTGCAGGTTTCCTGAATCAAGCTTACTGAACTAGGCTGACCAGAAAGCCACCACCAGGCCCTACCTCTTTCCTTAGACTTAGAAGCAAGAAAAGTGGACCATTACTTCACAAGAGAGCAGTTGGGCTCATTAGGAGAATGA
Source organism: Nannospalax galili (assembly GCF_000622305.1). Lineage (NCBI taxonomy): Eukaryota > Metazoa > Chordata > Mammalia > Rodentia > Spalacidae > Nannospalax > Nannospalax galili. Next base: position 2,031 of record NW_008480177.1, read on the forward strand.
ATTATAGGCCTCAGTGGAATGCTTCAAACTGAAGTAGAATTGTCCATCAAAACTTTTCCAGGAAAGCACCAATGATATTATTAATAATCAGAGGACTAATATAAACTAAGCACAATATTTTGTGAACCAAAAGCCTATAGAAGGATTTTAATTCTGGTCATGGATTGAGGGTTCAATATATTCATGTATCCTTTTAAAAA
>NW_008480178.1:0-2225 GCF_000622305.1 Nannospalax galili
AAAAAAAAAAGTCTGGAGATACAGCTCAGGCACAGTGTGTTTGCCTAGCATTTGTAAGGTCTTAGGTTCCATCTCCCCAAAGCAAAGAACTAAATCATGAGATACTACGGCCTCCTCTGTGTTCTCTCTTGGATTACTCACCTAGGAAAACCAGCTTCCATGCCTAAGGACACTCAAGCAAGTCTGATTTTAAGAACCAAGGCCTCCAGCAGACAGGCATTTGAATGTGCCATTCTGGAAACAGACCCTCTAGCCAGATGAACCTTTGGATAACTATAGCTTTGGCTGACATTCTGACTGTATCCTCATGAAACACCTTCAGATACAACCCAGCTAAGGTATCCTGAGTTTTTATCCCATAGAAACTGCAGAATTTCACATTTGCTGCTAACTTTAGGGCAACAGTTAGTTAATAAATCCTGGGTTGAGATGCAGGCTCTATCATATACACATAAAGCAAACAATTTTAAGCATCAGTTTATTGACTTGCAAACTGAAGACAGTGAGACATACATCCCAGTTTTGGTGTAAGAATTAGATAAGATGAAACGATTATGACGTATCCCTCTGATCTGCCACCTATCACTGATAGCTACAAAACCTGTCTAGTTATGAGCACAGTTACAATATTTATAAAGCATGGGTCCCCAGTGATACCTAGTCTGGCCTGGAAGGTCTAAGTGAAGCTTCAGAAGTAGCGGGGCTGGGTATTAGAAGTGCCTCAGTCTCCAGTGTCCCCAGCTGGCCTCCTAGCTGACCACGGTATCATGGGAAAACACAGAAACTTAAAGCACCATGTTGACCTCAGGGCCACCACCATCATCCAGAAGGCAGCATGACGTCTCTGCACCAGCATCTCGTGGGAGTCAACTTTAGAGCGTGTGCACAAATCCTCTCAGTTTCCAGCTAGTTTAATCTCTTTGCCTTCACTATAACAACCAACATCTCACAGGCTGGTGGGAGAGCGTTTATTTGGGGTTTTATCTAGTGGCTTTATCTTCTTGTGGCTTCCTGGGCACACCTATCTATGAGCATTGAGAACAAGATTTGGGCACAGGCAACCCTTTGACCTCAATCCTTCCAAATGGCTGAGAAGCAATAACGTTGCTTAAATTTGAAGAATACAGTTCAGTTAGCAAAAGTGGATGACCTCACTACGTGGTGAATTGTTGTTCATTGAGGTTCAATGGTACCTTGAGCTCTTAACTCTATTAACCTTGCTTCAGAAGGAAGCTGGGAACATGGTAGGATCTATCTCAATCCTTTGAATAGCCTTTACACACACACACACCTACAGTAAAAATGCCAGGTGCCCAGATGAGTCAAGAACTGTACCCTAAAGATATGGAAGAATATTGAGGCAGATCCCAGACCCTGAGCAATGTGGTGCAAGGGAGACTCTGGATATTTAAAGTGAGCAGCAAACCTCTCAAAGAGTTCAGGAAGCAGACAAGTTAGTTCCTGAGCTTCTGGGTCTCTCAGCCTCACTAAATATGAGATATCCAGGCAGAGGGCTTAGGAGCTGTACCATAGGGGCATCCCGATCAGCTGCCAAGGGTAGGGACGAGGCAGTGTCCAGTATTTCTACCCTCAGGTATAGAGCAGAATGACTGTTTCAGAAATCTGTTGTACTAGAGTCAATGTTTTTGGAGGTAAACAGCAGGAACTTATAATTCTAGACCCCAGAAGTTCCTTCACCTACCTCCTTCTATAATAACTTTAGGCATTATTCTTTGCAAGTGAGTTTCTTTAGTCCCATCGCCAGAAACCCAGTGTCTATGCAGTGCATTACTTCTGCTGCCACTAAAATGAGATTCCAAATACCAGATATTCCCAATTAGGAACTGCCTGAAGTCCCATACACAGGAGCCATTCTGCTCTCCTCCTCACTGGTAGACCATGGAATCATAACTGTGGTGGTCAAGCTGGGGGAGTACACGAAGCAGCCCTTTTCTGATGGTGCCCATTTTTGCAAGAATCATAAACTGAACCTTAAAAAAATGAAAGCAGGACCTGGAGAGATGACTCAGGGGTTAAGAGTGAGTACTGTGCTTCCAAAGGAACAGAGTTCAGATCCCAGCACCCATGTCAGGTAGCTCACAACTGTCTGTGACTCTACCTCCAGGGAATCTAATGATCTTCTCTGTCCTCCCTGGTCACTTGAGCAGACACAGACACAGACACAGACACACAGACAGAGACACACACAGACACACACACACACA
>NW_008480179.1:0-1302 GCF_000622305.1 Nannospalax galili
GTTTCCATGGTAAAAAGAGTGAGGTGTTTTCCAAATAACCAAAACTTGCATTCAAAGAACATGCAGTTGGGCCCCAGAGGTGGCCAGCAGCAAGCTAGGGAGCCAGAGGACCTGGTTTTCCCCCAGGCTCTGCTGGCCACGTGAACTCCGGCTAGTCCGTTTCCTTATTTGGAATCTGAAAAAAAACTTCCTCCCGGTTCTCTAACCATAAAAGAAGCTTTTGTAACCCAAAGCAGTCTACATGCAAGTTCAAGAACCCCACAGCCTTGAGAACCCACATTTTCTCATGGCCTTCTCCAGGGTTTCAAAATGTTTGGAACTAAGAACTAGTTTTTCAGTTTTTCATCCGAAACCATATTACACAATGGGAGTGCAATATTAGCCAAGCAAAAGCTACTTTTATCAAAAGAAATGAATATTTTCCTGAAGTTCTTTGTGAAGAAAGGAGAAAGATTCCGGGCTCTGTTGTATGGATGCGTTTGTCACATTTTCATCCTTACTAATTCAAGAGAATGCACCCCCTCAGAGGTAAATGAAGGTCCTTTCTTAGGCTACCAGAAAGTAAATAACTGACATCTTAACTTGCAGCAATGCAGTCACAGGAAGCATGCATGAATCTGAAATGAATAAATGGCATAAAGTCTAACCTGCTGCCACAAATAGCTGTTTAATTTCAGATAGAGCTCCCATCATGACCTGCTTTTACCTTCTTTCTCATAGAAAAAAGGAAGCAATCTTACCTCGTTCCTGACAAGTCACGAACTCATCTATTCTATGAGGCTCTTAAAATTGTCACCTTACGAATGTTTTTATCAGAACTGCATCCCATTCATCATCTTGCTTTTTTCAAGGCAGAGGTAGAAAGAGCTGCTCACTCATAGGTTATCTACCCGTAGACACAAGCAGGTTGGCTGTGGATGGGAGAGAACAAGTGACAGTGCTGGTGGTCTTTCTGTCAGTGCTAGAACATTGAGCTGGAACTCCTTAAAAGTGGGAAACAGGTTTAACAAAGCTAAGACTGAAACCCAGGCCCTAGGACTCCCTTATCAAGGGACCTCTTCCCTATCCTTTGCTTTGGAACTTTGGACCTCAAATACACATAGTTCCATCTGATTTCTGATTTAACCAAAAAAGACTGGATTTTCTTATGACAAATACTCTTTGAGGAATTTTAATTTCATTTCATTTCCATTTCTTCCATTATCTGTCTCCTTTGAATAATTATCTTGGCTCACTTTTTCTCTTTTTCATCATGCAAAAAAAAAAAAAAAAAAAAAAAAAAAAAAAAAAAAAAAAAAAAAA
>NW_008480180.1:0-2208 GCF_000622305.1 Nannospalax galili
ACTGGAGTTACAGATGGTTGTTAGCCACCATGTGGGTGCTGGGAACCGAATGTGGGTCCTCTACAAGAATAGCCAGTGCTGTTAACCACTGAGCCATCTCTCCAGGCCCTCTTGTGATTTTATTTTTCATTTGCTGACTGGAGCTCTCCTGGTTGTTTATCAGATTTCTCAAATGAAAATAGGGAGCAGTCAGTTAAATTTGAACTTCTGATAAACAGCTAATTTGATTTTTTTAGTAGGTCCCATGCAGTATCTCGGATATCCTTACACTAAAATAAAGGTATCTTTAAATAAAAAGGTATCTTTAAAATAAAAGTATCTGAAGTTCAAATTGAACTAGGAATCTTATCTTTTGTCTGACAATCCCCCTCAGGCCTCATTGCAGGAATTCACAGATAGCCTTTAATGGCCTGCTGTTTGGGGGCAGGGATGTAGCCCAGTGGTAGAGTGTTTGCCTGGCAGGTACAAAGCCCTGGGTTCAGCTCCTAGGACAGTAAAGAAGAAGCTGCTTGGAAGAGGAACAGGGAGGTCTATGTGGTTGTGTTGGCGTTCACAGTCTGTACAGTGGTTGGGTTCGTACTCACAGTCCGTGAAATGATTGTGTTGGTGCTCACAGTCTCTGCGGCTCTCTTTTTGGGGGTAGGGTGGAGCGACCTTCATCAGCACCAAACACTACAACTTTTGACCCTTTTCTCATATCTTCTTCCTAGTCCGGGGGAAGTCTAAGCTTCTGAAACTAGGGGAAAAAAAACAGGAACAGTAGAATACATAATGTTTCTCAAAGCTTTGCCTTAAAACACTTGACAATCCCTCCTAGGATACTTACCCTCTGTAGAGCACTCAGGAAGTTCCTGATGTTGTTACCTGTGAAAGCTTTTGCTGTGTGTAATTTTCCTGTATGAACTGATTTATTCTTCAGATTCGTTGTCTAAAGATTAGCGCCCAGTCTCTGCTAGACCTAAAAGAACCAGTACCCAAGCTAGCCAGTACTAGTTCTAGCCTATTACTGGCTTAAGCTATGGCATGATAAACTTCCTATCCTGTGACTGTGCTCCTAGAGCCCAGTCATTTTCATGTGGGCATTTTTGGAAGTAAGTTTCATAACCAAGACTATTATTGATAATGTCTCCCATTCCACTGGAAGTTGTTCAGATGCCCAGGAACACTCTGAAGTTTCCGAAGATGACAACTGAAATACAAGTATTATTTATATTATTTTATTGCCTTGAAATACCCTCCACACTAACAACCAAGCATGCGATTGGGATAGACAAAAAATGCTTACAAACTTTTCAAGGCAGCCAGACTTAGTAGCACTCAGAGCTGAGTTCTGGGCATTACGTCAAACGCCTTTGGGAAGTTAACAGATACAACAAAAGCATACTCGTGTCATTTGTGGTTTGCCCATTTTCACTCCCTGAGGAAAACCAACCGCAGGCTACCCTGAACCTTCGGGGCACAAGGTTCCCTCTGCAGTTGTGCCACCGAGATATTTACATGTCTTTTCTGGAAACTGAACATTTACCAGTTGAATGATTTGAGTGACATTTTGTAGCACATAAATGGCCTCAGCCACAAGTTCAAGCAACCAGGATTAGACAATGGTCATTCAGAGCAGTGCCCTGTCACACTCACCCCACCTTTCAAAGCCTACAAGCAAGCAATGACATAACTGTTATATAATCACTGCCTGAATTTTGAGTATAGCGTGTTATCTTTTTCTTTCATACACATTTGGGGGCTGGTAAAGTGACTCACTGGGTAAAGGCACTCGCCACCAAGCCTGATGACCTGAATTCAGTCCCGTATACCCATATGATGGGAAGGAAAAATTAGACTCCCCAAAATTGTCCTCTGACCCCTGTACACACACCATGTCATTCATGTGTGTACCCTTAACACACAGAGAGACACAGATTAATTGTTGGTGGTCACAGACTAACACCCGGAATATCCTTTTTACAAGGCTGTTATAGGGTACTTCACATTTCAAGTCCTGTGTCTCTCAATTACTGTCTCTCAATGAAATATGTCATCTTAACATTTTACAGTCCACTGATACAACATGAAAAAGAGCAATTGAGCCTTTCAACCATTAGCCTGCAATGCCCATCACTTAACTGAGATAACAGCATGACTAAATCATTTCACTCACAGCTGTGCGAGAACACCATAGCCTCACAATACACACAGGCGTGTTCCCCCCCA
>NW_008480181.1:0-2225 GCF_000622305.1 Nannospalax galili
GAGCACTGGCTGCTCTTGCAGAAGATCTGGGTTTGGTTCCCAGCACCCACACAGTTGCTAACACGGTCCATAACTCTAGTTCCAAGGCATCCAATGCCCTCGTTTGGTCTCCTCAGGTTTAGCATGTCTGGGTGTACTTACATACATGCAGGTAAAACACCCATACATAGAAAATAAAAAAATTAAAGATGTTCCAGTTCCCTCTGGGGGTCTAATAAAATGAAAGCTAGGTCAAGAGGCCTAATTCCAAGGTCTTCTATTTTTAAAGAAATAAATGTCTTTTTTGAGACAGGGTCTCCCCATAGCCCCAGCTGGCCCGAAACTCAGTACGTAGACCAGGTTAGTCTCCATCTCACAAAGATCCACCTGCCTCTGCCTCCTGAGTGCCGGGACTAAAGGTGTGTGCCAGCCTGGCTATGATATATGTATTTTTAAAAATTGTTTGAGAATTTCGTAGATGGATACAATGTACTTTGATCATATCCACCTGGCACATGTCCCTCTTCATGTTTTCTCTTCTAGATCTTTTTTTTTCTCAATAGCAGGATGTACTTCCCATCAAGGGAACTCATTACCAGGCGGTGTCTTGTGACATCACCTCTTGTGATAATCCTTGCCCAGATCTATTAATTCACTTGTGATTGCATATAGAGAAAGTCCTTCCTCTTGTTTGGTAACTCAGAAGTCTGTACGGGGAAGGTGGGGTGGATGCCTGATTCTCTCCCTGCCTTTGTTTTGTTAGATTTTCAAAATAATATCTTGGCCACTGGCACGTCACTGGCACATCACTGGCACGTCACTGGCACATCACTGGCACCCTCCAGCAGGGTGTTTGTCACTGTAGTTGATTTGTTTTAGGGTCATAGTAACTCCATGGATTTAAATATGTTTAATGTGTTTTAAGTCATTGTGCTTTTCATTTTTAAGGAATTGTCCCACATTTGGTCAGTGGGAGCTTTCAGAGTGGCTTCCTGAGTCCTTTCTATATTATTTAAGTCTTCGATACAGCTAATATTGCACTTAAAGGAAAAAAAAAAACAGCTAAAAATCCGGGACAAGACAATGGAATTTGTTCTCTATGATCTAGTCAGTACGGTAAAGCAAGAGAAAGAGATAAAGGGGCCACAACAGAAAGGCAGAGTGAAATAATTCTTATTCATGTCTTGGTTTTACATGTCAAAAGCCCATACAATCTACCAAAAAATACTGGAATAAATAAAATGAACTTAGGTCACAATATAGAAGACTGTCATAGTGACTGTTCCTGGTACTGTGATAAAATTCCCCAACAAAAGCAACTTTAAAAAGGAAGGGTTTGTTTTGGCTCATAGTTCAGGGTACAGCTGGTCATGACAGGGAGGCATGGTGGAGGAGCTGGAAGCAGCTCGTCACATCACAGCCTCGGTCAGGAAGCAGGAAGAGACGGATGTGGTGCTCAGTTAACTTCTCCTCTAAAAATGTTTGATTCATACTTATTATGTGTGTGGGTGCATGCATGTGAGGGAGGGTAGAGAACAGCTTTACGGGGTCCGCTCTCTCCTATCACCTTCACTTGGGTTCCAGGGATTGAACTCAGGTCGTCGGGCTTGTGTAGCAAGCACCTTTAGCTGTTGAGCAAACCATCTGGCTCTGCTTTCTACTTTTTATGCTGTACGGGACCCAAGCCCAGGGAATGATCTTTTCACCTCAATTAACCTATTCTAAATAACCCCTCACAGGCATGCGCCAAGGCAGACCTCAAGACAACCCTCTCACAGGTATGCATGTAGGTGTGCCTCCTCAGTTATTCATAACCTATCAAGTTATCAATCAACAGTGCCCTTCACAAAGATCAATGCCTAGAAGTCAATTCTTCTTCTGCATGAACAACCCCAAAGTGAAATTAAGAAAACAATTCCATTCACAAATCACATCATAAAGGATAAGTTAATTAGGATGGATTTACTTTACATGTTGTAATACCTGTACACTGAAAAGTTGTAAGTCTCACCCAGGGAAAGTCCAGATTTCTGTGGTTGGAGAGATCATTCCATATTAATGGAACTGAAATCATGTTGTTGGGAGGGAATGGAAGACTCAATACTATTAAGATAGCAATTCTCTCCAAATTGATTTCTCAATTCAACTCCTATCAAAAACCCTTCAGGGGGCCTGGAATGATAGCTCAGTGGTTAAGAGCACTGGATGCTCTTGCAGAGGACCTGAGTTCAGTTCCCAGCACCCAC
>NW_008480182.1:0-2218 GCF_000622305.1 Nannospalax galili
TTCCCAGGACCCACAAGGTGGCTAACAACCATTTGTAACTCCAGTTCCAGGGGAAACTGACACTCCCTTCTGACCTCCACAGGCATTGTATGGCACAGATGCATTTACACATATGTAGATGATATACTCATACAAATAAATATTTTTAATAAACTATTTAAAAAGATATCCTCTAACTTTGAATTTGTTGTAAGCCATGTTGAGAGCAATGGTGGTATTGACATAGATGAGGCATTTGCGTCCCATAGCATGGTGCTTACATGTACCTGGTTTTGAATTATCTTCTAACATAATTCTCTATACACAAATAATATTAAAATGGGAAACGACTGGTACGTTTTTGTCATTGCATTATAACTTTTGTTAAAACCAGAATTTTATCATAGAAAAAGCCTGAATTAGAGGATGTGAATACATTCATAGACCTGCATTGATCTTTGTTTAATTTGGAAAACAAAATCAAAGTGAAGTCTGTTTTCTGGCTAACAGCATGCATTAACAAGCAATCGCAAGTCATAAGTGTGCTGTTCTGAACCACCTTAGTGCTTGAATGGTTTTGGCAGAAAGGAGACAAAAGTCTTAGGCAGTTATCTTCAAGAATCCCTGTCCCCAGAAGCTACTCATGCTGCAGTAAATGGTGCGACACCCATGCACATACAGGCTACGGTAAGTGGACTCCGTGGGTTAAAAGAAACTAGTATATAAATTTTGGAGGGAAAAGTGGTGATAAGGATAGGGGAGGAACTGGAGGGACTGGAAAGTGGATTTGAGCAAAGCTCAGTACATGCATTGATGAAATTCTCAAACAAGTGAGTGACATAACTCAGACTCAGAAAGACAAGCATTCCATGTTCTCCCTTGTACGTGGATAAGCTTTGAATCTTTAGGTATGTTTCAACAAGAAAATTTATAGGAGTTGAGAAATGAATGAGGGGACATGGGTGGGAGCTCTATAGGAAGGAAGATAGAGTGCAGGATCAATGGAATACGAAGGGCTGAGTGAAGTGGGAACTGAGGGCAGCATAGAGGAGGGAATATAGGGAAACCTAGGACTGTAGAAGCTTATTAAGATATATACATTGTTAAGGAACTTTCATGTAACTGGAGAACCAAACACCATAGGCTATCAAATTAAAAGCCCAATGCCAGGAATGGGCTCATTCTTTCTGAGTTGCTGCCCAGGGAGGTCCCGTAGATCCTCAAAATGGTTATTTCCACTGCTCTTGTTGGACCTAAAACATGACAGAAAGAGCATATTGCTGAGATATTACATAATGGAGTTGTAGAACGAAAAGTAAACAAGATGGACTGACTTAAAAGCTTTATCACTACTGACTACCTTGACTACTACCAGAAGAAAAGTGCAATCATCAAACTTACCCAGCTGTGAGCCCTGTGAACAGTAATAACAAAACAGAATGGTGCAATAGTTCCAAGAATGTTATGAGGGTAACCAGCCCCATTCTGATTTGACTTAAGCCCATCTTCACAAGATGTAGCCCATATCTGGCACTGTAATCGGAGGCAGAACCTGTGGCTAGAAAAGTCAAAGGCCATAGGGAGCTCTTACCAGTATTATTGTGCTGAATGGGCATAATATTAAACTGACAACTAATGAATTATTACTATAACCGTAGATTAATGCATCTGTCAATTCTCACGAGAGAAGCTTAACTTTGCAATACGTGTCAATTAATACAGAAACCCACAACTGGTCAATGTGCAGAAAATAAGAGACTGTGGGAGGTTTGGGCCTAAAGAGAACACCTGAATCACAACCTCTCCTCCCAAGTCCCAGGGATCATTGTGAAATAAGAAAGAGAAAGAGTGTAAGAGCCAGAGATGGTAGATGAATACAAAGAAACTGTGTTTGTCAGACACAACACAACACAGCAATTACACGTGTGAGCTCAAAGTGCTTATGAGAGCATGCACAACACCTGCTCAAGCTCAAGCCAGAACAAATCCCAGCATGGAGTGGGAAGGTGATCAAGAAGCCCCAGCCCTAACAGAGGAACTATTTCCAGTTAATATCTTTTCGTAGAAGGAGATTCAGTTATCTTTAAGGGTGCAATGCATAGTAGGTTGAACAAGTGCCAGGGGATGGACACATACCCAAGAGCACTTGAGGAGCGCAGTTAGACTAGATAGGCTTAAGAAAGCGTAGTATGGGGGCTGGAGAGATGGCTCAGTGGTTAAGAACACTGGTTGTTCTTGC